>NC_056743.1:148133984-148201484 GCF_019279795.1 Protopterus annectens | reverse complement strand
TTGACAGCATAGCTGAGTAAATTTAAACTGTTGTCCTAGTGTAAAATTAACTCAGTATAATGTCTTAAATGTTGGCAGGAAACTTCAGGGACTACTAAACTCAGACAGTATGGTTATGTTTATAAAGGAACAGTATATATGCAGGAAGAAGACTTTTACTTAGAAAGCAGATGAAGTCTGAACTCATGGATATAGGAAACAATATCCCATTATTTGAAGAGAAATAGTCCTGCTTGGAAAAGTAGTTTACCATGTTGCTATAGTTTCCAGTTTAGCATGATATGACAATAGTGAAATACTTTCCTTTTTAAAGATTTGTAGAGGTAATAGGAAAAAGGATGTCTTTTTGACAAACCACCTTATTAATGTGGGGAGGGGAACCGGCAAGTGAGTAAGTCTGCAGTTTTATTGATGCCTAACAAGGAAAAAGTAGAGAGAGAGCCATCAGACATATTCATAAGAGTGCATTAATCCAACAAAGATCAATATATAGTTTTACAAAGCCCTAAAGGGACAAAATTTGGTCTGATACAGAGAAAGAGGACAGAATGAGTAGACTGAAGGGAACTGCATAGTAAAATATTGCACTCAGTAAGGGCTTCAGAGGCTGCAGAGCAGGGAGTTGAAGTGATTAAATGAACTGAAGAGAAAAGCTCATTCACTAACAGTATTCCCAGGGGAATGGGAAACAGAAAGTATAGAAAATGCACAACCTGAGCAGAATTTCAATTATGTCAACTTTTAGTGGACAAACATTTCAGGAACTTATTGATGGGATCAGCACATAGTCACTAGGCAGATACCTAGGAATGGAAAAGACTAAAGAACAGATGCAAGCATGATTTAAATGACCAGAAATAATGAAAGAAGTTAAGAGCTTTTGGGATGGATGCCCTTAATGCTTGAAGATAACCCCTCATCCAAGCTTTAAAAATCACAGGATCCTAGATCTTTAGTAAGCTTATTGCCAAAACAGAGCATCAAGAAGTTCAGCCACACCACCTAATACTGGTGGGGAGACTAGCAGTGTCACACATTAAAGCAGACTGGCTCCACTTATCCATTTTTAACATTTGCAGTCACCTATCAAGTCACCCAGAAAGGGTTTAAAGGTTGCTAGAGAAGTAATCTTTTTGAAAGGTAAGGGTAGCCAGTTACAGAAGTGGAGGAAAATGGGTTAGGTATTTCTCATGCCATCTGGTTTCACTGATGTGATGATATAGTTTTAGGGCTCTGGAAAGGGTGTTTGCTTTACTGCATATTGTATATAGGTGAAGAAGTTCAGAGAGTGCTGGGCTGTTCTCAGTACAGAAAGCTAGACAGATATGACCCCTCAGGAGCGTGCATGACATTGAGTAAAGGGACAGAGCTTTCAGTCAGAATAGCTAAGGATACTGAGCCGTAAGATCATTTTGGTGAGGAAACAGGTGTCTCAAGCTGGGCCAGGTGCTTGGTGAGGCACATGCTAGAGGGTGCATTACATTTAATGATGGGCCTAATAAGGGATGAATAAAGTGGGGCTATAACATCTTTGTACCTTGAGGAGATATCCTGAAGGATAAGCTGTGCAAGGTAGATGGATTTTTGAATCACCTTAAAGGCATGGAGGTCAGAGGTGAGTGCGTTATCAACATATGTACCCAAGACCCTGATTACTGCATGAAATGTAAGTGGAGTATGAGCTATGTGGTAAGTAGTAGTAGTACAAACTGCATGAAATGTAAGTGGAGTATGAGCTATGTGGTAAGTAGTAGTAGTACAAACTGCATCAAATGTAAGTGGAGTATGAGCTACGTGGTAAGTAGTAGTAGTGCAAACTGCATCAAATGTAAGTGGAGTATGAGCTACGTGGTAAGTAGTAGTGCAAACTGCATCAAATGTAAGTGGAGTATGAGCTACGTGGTAAGTAGTAGTAGTGCAAACTGCATGAAATGTAAGTGGAGTATGAGCTACGTGGTAAGTAGTAGTAGTACAAACTGCATGAAATGTAAGTGGAGTATGAGCTACGTGGTAAGTAGTAGTAGTACAAACTGCATCAAATGTAAGTGGAGTATGAGCTACGTGGTAAGTAGTAGTAGTACAAACTGCATCAAATGTAAGTGGAGTATGAGCTACGTGGTAAGTAGTAGTAGTACAAACTGCATCAAATGTAAGTGGAGTATAAGTAGTAGTAGTACAGACTGCATCAAATGTAAGTGGAGTATGAGCTACGTGGTAAGTAGTAGTAGTACAAACTGCATCAAATGTAAGTGGAGTATGAGCTACGTGGTAAGTAGTAGTAGTACAGACTGCATCAAATGTAGTAGTAGTACAGACTGCATCAAATGTAAGTGGAGTATGAGCTGTAGTACAAACTGCATCAAATGTAAGTGGAGTATGAGCTACGTGGTAAGTAGTAGTAGTACAGACTGCATCAAATGTAAGTGGAGTATGAGCTACGTGGTAAGTAGTAGTAGTACAGACTGCATCAAATGTAAGTGGAGTATGAGCTACGTGGTAAGTAGTAGTAGTACAGACTGCATCAAATGTAAGTGGAGTATGAGCTACGTGGTAAGTAGTAGTAGTACAGACTGCATCAAATGTAAGTGGAGTATGAGCTACGTGGTAAGTAGTAGTAGTACAAACTGCATCAAATGTAAGTGGAGTATGAGCTACGTGGTAAGTGGTAGTGCTATTTGTACTGAAGGAAACTATGCTGCATTTTGTGGTGCTGAAGGAAGCCCATGATTAATACACCAAGCTTTCATTTGGTCCAGTCCTTGCTGGAGAATTTGAGTATCTGAATGAGATTTGATAACCACCCTCAATTTGCTATCATAAGCAAACGTATTTATCTATAGTCCCTTGATACTGGCTTTTATGTCAAAGAAAGATACACCAAAGTGGGAGGCACATAAGACAGAGCCTTATGGAGCCAGTGGTTTCTATACAGAGGTCATTATAGTGCACATCCCAAACCACGTCTGATGCAAAAGTTGGTTTCTGTTTCTAAACCTGTAGGAATTATATATTGTGATACATGTTTGGCATGTATTAATATTATCAAGTTTAAGGAGTTTACTTCATGCAGTGCTTCTCATGTTTATCAAAATTGTAAGATGATTACTTGCAGGAGTGAGTGGATAGTTTATTTAGCTACGTGGTCGTGCTCTGCTTTATATGTTGGAAAGACCTATTGGGCTTTAAAGACTAGAAATGTGGAATATTTAAGTGATATATGATGTAAAAGAAGGCATAATTCACACTATAAACACTCTTTAAAGCACCCTGGTGCTATGTTTTGTTCATGGGGATTAATAGATGTCAATTAACTCCCCTTTTCAGTTGGGTTGGCAAGATGTACTTTCCCAATGCAAACAACAATAATATTATACTGGAGGCTTTATATCCCCTACTAGTTTAAATGAACATCTTTGTTTTTGGTGATATTTATTAGAGAAATGCATGTTTATGTATCACTATTAGTTTGATACTGCACCTCCTACTAGTGAGACATTGTCTTTGCTTTTCCTTTAAAAAAATGTGACTTATGGAGTTGGGAGGCAGACACAGTACAGGCATTGCAGTGTGAGAGGGCACTGAAACAGGTCTGTGGTTTTATTAAATGGCCTTATTTTAGTAAAGTGAAGTTTATCACTTCTGGTCTTGTTGCTTATGCCTTTGGAGATGATAACTGCCCCATGTTTGCTATCATCAGCAATCTTTATTTCACCATATTCCCTTGATACAGGCTTTATGCCACAGAAATATATACCAAAGAGAAGGGCAGCTAAGACAGAGCCTTGTGGATGCCACTAGTAGCATTTTTCTATCTACAGCAAATACTCCCAAACATAACAGTATGGGGTATGTCAGAGAGACAATTTCCAATCCATCAAACTATGTATGGGTTAATGCTGAGTTGGGGTAATTTGTCAATAATCCCAGCATGGGAGATAGTGTCAAGGACATTGGCAAAGTCTTGATAAGCATTGTGGACCATGTGGCCCTTATCTGTGGCCTCATTAATGCTTTCAAAGAACACAACTAGGATAATCAGGCATGATATACCTTTTACAAAATTGAATAGATGCATCCAGGCATATAAGGTCACCTATATCATTATTTATTAGTTCAGCTGTAATAAGTTCCAAAGTCTTGCAAATAATACTAGTGAGACAAATAGACCTGTAATTCCTAAAGTCAGTAGAAAGACCACATTTATGTAAAGGCACCAAAGCTGCCATTCTCTACTCATCAGGGTTATATACAGTGGATACACTCGGGAGGTGAGGGTTGAAGACATGATGAAAGGGTTTTACTATCTGGGTCTTCTTAGTAGCCATCCAAGTTTATTGTCAGGAGAATTGCATCTCAGACATAAAATTCCCTTACAATGTTACAAGTACCTTACCAAAAAGCGCAACTACTACTCAGTGCAAATTACTAATCAAGGCACAATACACAGCCAACCCAAACCGACAGTCATCCATTATAATATGCAGTCTGAAAGGCAAAGTGTTAACATGTTGAGTTACTTGTACAATCCATTGGAAGATATCGCTATGGACATTGTTGGGCCGTTTTAAAATCCAGGAATGTATTTCAGTACTTCTTTGTTATTTTCGATTATGCAGCTAAGTACGCTGATGTTATCTCACTATGTAAGTTTAGTGCTAAATCTGCAGCTAGGGAGTAAGTCTTATTAACTTACAGACTAGGGATGCCTAAGAAAACACTTACTGATGTACAGAATAATGCACAAACTGAGCCAGTGCTTTAAGGTTAAGCTATTAAAAAACTTAATGTACCATCCTCTGAAAAATGGAGAATTTTAACAGAATATTAAAATCCATGCTTAAAAAAGTTATTGACGAAGATAGTAAAAACTAGGACCAATCAATACCATACCCTCTTTTTGCCATTAGAGAAGTACAACAAAGTTTGACAGGTTCTGTCTTTCTGAGTTATTATAAGACAGACATCCTTGTAGTTCACCAGAAAAATGTGGACAGAGACCCCTGCCTTTTAAATGTGTCATTGAAGATGATACATTTTATAAGAATGGCTGAAAATGGTGATGCCCATCATATTGAAACATGTGGAAAGAGCCCAGGCTTAACAACAGAGACGTGTTTTCAGAACTACCTGGCAGTACAAACCTAATATAACACTGTATTCAGACCATTCCACTAGAAAAGATTAAGTTAAAAACTTACATAATGCCAAAGTCACAGACAAATGTGCAAGAGGAAGTACAAAAATGCTTACAATGTGAGAAATACAGGAGTAAAAGGTGAATGGAATAGCCCTATTGTGTTAATCCCAAAGCCTGATGAAACAATAAAGTTCTGTTATGATTTTATGAAGCTGAACAGCATTTCAAAATTTGGGAGTTACCCTATGCCTAGGGTAGATGAACTAATAGAGATGTTGGGGAAAGCACTATTCCACATTAAATCTAACAAAGAGATACTAGCAAATCCCTATAACAGCTGAATCCAGGGAAAAGACAACCTTTTCAATCACATAGGGTTTATTCCAGTAAACTGTCCTTTGGGCTACAGGATACCCCTGTGACCTTTCAAAAGATTAGATCATGTCATAATATACGCTAAGGTTTGGGACTTTATTGTAGCTAAGGCACAGGCCATGTTAGACTATCTGAGATAAGCCAGGTTGACAGTCACTATATAAAACGCCTTTTGCTCACTCTCTCTTTCTCTATACATTTATGTATATAATATTATATAGATTAATTTAGCTATAGATATATAGGTACATATAGATAAGAGTATACAGATTATCCTGTTTGAATGCACTCATATTTTATAAAGACAAAGACAAAATAAATTGATCAGTAAACTTAATAAAAATTTTTGCATTGTTGAGAAAGCTGGAGAAATGTGTCATAATATGCTAGTTTAAAAGAAACTGTATAATTGTATAACATAATAATTATGATTGAATGACTGCAGAGGAAGCACAAGTCAAAATGCCTTTTCAAGTTCCAGCAATAATCCATATTATGTCAGATGTAACATTTTAAATTGTGATCACCTTTAAGTTAAAGGGCAGGAAGAACTGTCTAATAGGAAGAGATAACCAGTTAAGCTACTAATTGGACGCAAATCCTTTATTTTAGTTTTCTGTCTGGTCCACTGCATTAAAAGTCAACTGAAGTTTAAATTTCTGTCTTTTTGCTTGCAGTGTGTTAACATAATTCCCCTTTAGTGATGGTTGCCTTTTATGTATATGCCACACATTGCTAGGACTATTCACATTTTATGGTAGCTTTGTTATAGTATCATAATTCAGCTATCATTTACTGCATGCTACATCTCCATGATAAATTACATTTGCAGAAATACAGCTGAAAAGCTTTTCCTTCAGAGTGAGACATAACATTCACTTAACCAGCAGTAAAGCTTCCAGAATATACATGCAATAGCACTGAGGATAATCCAGGAAGCAGGAGTCATTGCTACTTAAAGTATAAGAAGACTGCATTTCTTTCAACTTTAACAAATGTTGATTTCCAAAACAGGTAAATATATATCATTTATGTATATATTTACTAAGTTTTTTAAAGGGAAAAAAGTTTTGTTTATACTTTTGACAATTTCAGTTTTACTTTAAAACTCATTTGAGGATGGTTTAAATTATTTAGGATTTCATTCTGTGGATGTGGGTTTGATTCCCCTAACTTCCACTTATAGACTGTGGGACTTCAAGCAAATCATTTAATCAAGCAGTGCTCCTGGATCACCGCAGAAAAGGATTATGCACTTAACAAGTAAAACAGATAATAAAAATCATACATAAACCTTAAGCAGGTGGCAATTAACTTAACCAGGAATAAATTAGACAATGTACTTTCAAAGCTTTTAGGAAGCAACTAGCTTTTCAAGGCTGTTTTAAGCAAGAATATTAGAATTCTATAATGTTAAATATACTCAGACTGTAAAATCCACTAACCTATGTTACATTTATTAAATGGGAAGTTGGTCTAAGAAGTCTCACTTTCACTGGTGCCCTGCCAAAACTGTATCTCTAGACAATATAAACATTAAAAAGAACACGCAATTTGCATAACACTGTTTAAGAGAAAAGATCTGAAAACACCAAAACAGTATTAATGAAGACAGACAAAGGTAGGACAACAAAATGTTATCAACACAGCATAACTTCATAACATCAATACATTTCAATAACAGCATGTATTAAAAATGATGAGTGTACATTAATAGCAGTATAATAAACAGAACTGCTGCAGTTTTCTATCTGCCGTATTAACGTATAATAACTATGTAGTATATGGAGCATGCTGTGATATTAGTAAAAAAACAAACCAGTTAAGCGTCAGAGTTGTGCAGGGCCTGACCTTAACAAACGTTAAGCACCCCCTGCAAAAGTTAAGGTCATGGCCCACTCTAAGCAGCAAAATACTGACCAGCAAATGACAGAAGCAGAATAAAATTTTTTTCTGCCTGCTGTCTGTTCTGGTAAAGTGTTCCTAATTTCTTCTAATGAACTTAGAAAGCTGCTAGAGTAACAGGATTTGAGTTCACATGTATTTTCTGAAGGATATGAACTCTGAAACTCTGATGTATGTCATTATTTAGTGACTTCAGTCCTCAGCGGTTTGTCTGAAAACCACAGATTTCATAAGGAACAAACCAAAAATATGAAGCAATAATCTGGACGTTCTGCAAAAAAAAAAAAAAAAAAAAAAAAAAAGATTAGTAGAAACGTAATGGACTTCATTACATTGCCTTTCTGACAGTGTTCCCTAAGTGTTTTATGATTTTGAAAGCCTGCAAAACACTTCGTGATTTTTCCCAGTAACTAGTAGTACATGGAGCAGATAAAGTTCCATGCACTACAAAGAATTATGATTGCCTCACTCTCAAGGAGAATTTCTTGACATCCATGTCTCGAACACATAATAAGCAGGTTATAACTGGCACCCCAGTCATAATCCTCTGTATCATAAGCAGAACTGCTGCAGTTTGCTATAGATAATAGAAAGAATGTTTCTAGCTGTAGTTAAAATGCAGGGAAATATTATTTGGCAAGTCATTGATCAGATGAGATCTACTATTGTGGAATGATGTATAGATATACCGAGAGTGGGATTACACTTTAATTAGGTGATAATACATAATTGTTGCTTCAGATATTTGAAATGTAAGCTTGGAGGTATAACTAAAGGCTGAATAGTGTGAACAGCTGAATTTGTAAAGCTGCAGCTTGTCTGTCAGACTGGATGTGCCATAATTAATGAAATCTTGAAGGAAATCTTTCAGTGGGAGCCACATGGCTAGCAGAGGATCAGTTATGTGATTCCCACCACAGATGAGTATGACAGCAGCTAGTACCTTGAAGTCATTATATTATTTTTATTGTGTTACAGCAACCTCAAAGCCTGGAATATTTAAGTGGGTACAGGGGTATCCCTGTGCATGGGGGTGTGGGGACAAAGCTTCTCCAAAGTATTTTTCAGTTGGGAGTTCACTGAGCTGCCCTTTGGATGTTTGTTTTTATAACTTTGAGCTTTGCTAGGTCGATCAGTGACTAGTCCAGTTTGCACATCACAAGTTTGATCCTGTATAGCATGATCTTGACTTAGCTGCCAGAAACACATCTCTAGTATTTTGGGTTCAGCATGCTGCATTAGTTAAGCTGTGAAGGCAGAAATTCAGAAATCATGGATGGAAGACCTAACAAGGGAATCATAACTTTAATAAGAGTGATGCTCCTCAAATTGAATTAAAATGGATCCAAACATGACCAGTGTATGACATTTGCCAGTCCTTTGTCAAAGGCATTTAAAAGTTTCATATTTGCTGGGTAAAGCTGACTAAAGTTCACAAGACAGAGATTTTAATAAATTAAGTCGCCTGTATTGAGAGTAAAGCAATAATGAGCAGAAGGCATACTAAAATATAAAAACAGAATCTTATGATAAAACTGACCAGGGTGTTGACACCAAAGCCTGTGGTGGGGCATGTTCTTTTCACACCACTACCCAGTGCTCAGAGACTTAAACTGGTTAGAACTACCATATCACCTAACTCTCTCTCAGCTAATTACAATACGCACACTTCTATATAAGCCAGAAAAATTGTCCAGCCCTTAACAAGTTAATACACCACCTTTTCCATAAAATGTTATGCTCTAGAGAAAAATCACTATTATACAGTGACTCCCGATTAATATTCAAAAATGTGCATGCTGATTGGTCAGTGTGCATGTTGTAAATCAGAGTTATAGTAATGGAAAAAGGTCCGGTCGCCCAGACTTTTTCCATTACTATCTCTTTTTTTTTAACAGCAACGGAGAACGCAAGATCTCCATTGCTTCACACTGTCTCGCTATGTTAAAATGAGTTTAACATAGCGAGACAGCTTTAAAAAAAGCAACGGAGATTCTCCGTTGCTTTTTTTAAAAGCTGTCTCGCTATGTTAAACCCATTTAACATAGCGAAACAGTTTGCAAAAAGCAACGGAGATCTTGCTTTTTCCGTTGCTTTTGCCCACAGCTCTGATGTACTGTGTAGGCATATGCATGTGCAGTACATCAGAAATGCCGCAGAATACCAGACAGCTGCGGAAGGGCAGCAAGAAGGCATTATACAATGCCATTATTTAAGAAAAGTAATTATTTTTTTTCTTAAATAATGTCATTATAATAATAACCTTCTGGGTGTGGGTAATGCTGGATTTACCCACGGTTGGCTTTGTTTGGCCACTCGGGCTTCGCCCTCGTGACCAAACCACACCAACCGTGGGTAAATCCAGCATTACCCACACCCAGGCGTGGGTTATTGCTATAATCACTATAACCAAATCATTTAATAATGCAGGTGACTCTCTCTATTAAAATAGTGTAGCTAAACTACAGAACCACATCACTCTACTTAATGAAATCCCTCCAGAATACAAACTCATTTACAATGCAACTTAAACATCACCTATTAAAGCAGTGGATTTGCTTTTGCATATCTCCAGGATAAAAACTACTGTTATTCGTTTTCAGCTTGCCATATTGTCAAACCATTTCTCTTCACTCAGAATCCTATGCCATGCAACTTGTACTCACCAGTACTTTATTAGTTTTACTAGCAACTCCCAACCATATACATAGTTTTGTGACACTGCTCACCCTGTTCCTATATACTTCTTATATAAATCTTATCATAGCCATATATATAATCTGTGCTCCTGTTTTATATGCTCCTCTTAATTACAATAGTAACATTGTTTGCCCAACTTGGTTCTTTCTCTTACCTCAATTTCTTTGAATTTCTAAGCACTACTTTAACCTATTATCTGCAACAAACTCATGAATACACCCCTTTAAATGATCAATGTTCAACATCTACTAATGCATAAATATCTTTTATACTGTAATAGTTGCCATTATTTCATAAGAATGTACTATAATTAGTAAATGAATGTGTGATTGTTAATGCACATTACTTAATGCCTGTTTGTATATGTTATGTCTGTTAAAAAATATTTGTAGTATGTTGGAATTTTCCTTGGGGTCCTCCACTGAATTTTTTTTATAAACCCAATCAAAGAAATCTGGAAACAAAAACAAAAAAATAAAATTCATAATGAATGCCAACAGATATGACATGGACATGAGGCATAATGTGTTGTATAAAATCACAAGGCATTTTGTTTTCTTTATTTTCATTTAGTAAAAATGCAACTACAATCACCAGTGTGTGTGTGACATTAAGTGCATTCACTCTTGCTTTTAGAGCTGCAGACATTTGTATGTTCATAGGAGATTACTAGGCTAACAGCTCAAGAGCCCTTACAAGCCTAGCCAATTTTACCTAGATTTTCCCCAGTTTTAAAATGAACTTGTTTTTAATCCTTCCATTGTAAAATTTACTCACTGTGATCATTCTTATTTTAATTTTAAAAGCTGTTTGTGACTCAAATAAAATAAACATTTAAAAAGGTTTGACTATTGTACAGTAAATAATTTAACTGGCTGCTGAGGATACTGAAAATCCTTGCCTGGTGCAGACAAAATCAGCTCATATGGATCACTGACAACAGTGTGTAGAACATAATTACTTACTAATACGATAGGAGGAGATGACATAAAAATGGTGATGTTAACATACCTCTCAACTGTCCAGATTTTCACAAAATGTCCAGATTTTGCCTTATTTGACTTTTTCCTCATAAAATGTGTGTTTTTATGGCAGATCACTGGGATGATCTAAGGACTGAAGTCACTAAATAGTGATATATATTTGAGTTTCATACTTTATATCCTTCAAAAAATCATTTTATTCTAGCAGCTTTCTAAATTTGTTTGTTTTAATTTAAAATAAGTGTTGCATACTTGCAACTTGCATAATTTATTTACTTTACTTAGAAGGTGGGACTTGGGAGTCACGGGACAGGAGTCAGGACTCCGCAGTGTCAGGTAAGAAAAAAAAAAGAAAACAGGCCCGGGCCACTCCATTCTTCTAATTTCTTATTTAATTTGCTAATGCTAAGCTTTCAAGCATGTGTGGTTTGTTATTGTCAAATTCAATGCGTGTGCACAACTCTTTCTCAATATTTCTGCCTTACGATATGAACCGATGTTGTTAGCTCTTCTACAGCAGTAGTTCTGAATTTCTTAATTGTCAAGAAAGCAGTTGCTTTCTTTTTGTCCTCATCTTTGTAGACTGCAGAAAATCTGACACACAGTAAGAATTGTGTTATGTTTTGCACAAAAGGGCTGTATCCACATTAGAATAAATGTTTACGGGATACAAAGACCTCAATATATGCACAACAATTTTGCTGACTGTCTCCTGTATGCATTAGCCCTCACTCATTGGTAGCGCTGCTCAGCTATGCCACTTAAAACAATTCTTTGTTTTCACTGCTCTCCAGATTCCAAAATTTTGCCAGGTTTTCCAAGAAAGGTTAGAAAAAGTGACTTTGCATTAGAGAGACTCATGAATGGAGTCAAGTGTTCGAAGCAAAGAAGTGTCATTTGTGCTCAAACTAGAATGACATCTGATTAGCAGTAATTCTTACAGCAACATTTATACTTATAAGCTCTACAACATACAAACTATTAACTAACACGTTTTTCTTAAGTATTTTATTTATGTTTGTTAACCATATTAATAGACTGGTATAAGACTATTTTTAGCCATTACCTGGCTCAAAGGCAAAAGTAAAGTGATAGGCATTCAGACAATAATACTTACACATTGGCAAAACATATTTAAATATTTGTAGAAGAAAAGGATTTAGAATGGAAACAGATGATGCATTAGTTACAAGCAAATAAACAGAGTGCATGTAATTGCCAAGAAACTGCATGCTTTTTTCTTTCCTTTGTTTGCTTTTTGCCTTTTTAACCTGCTCAAACAGCTTCTAGTGTAAGGGAGGTGTTTTCTCTTGTCAAGACAATGTTATTCCTGTATTATGAAATTAGGCCCTGTTTACTACGATTGGGCCTGACGCTGATGATAAATGCATGGATGTTGTTCCACCATACTGCAACACTCTTTACTAAGGGCTGTCAGATGGCAAGCTGTTGCACCTGCAGAGTGTGCAAAATTGTGTGGCTAGGTCAGTGCCAGGCATAGCTTCAACTTTCCCATATAACACCAGTGCTGCAGGATTTGCAGTGCCTACCAGTTGTGGCTAGATGTACATTTACGATCTTAACTCTTGCTAACTACACCTTGCTTATCAAAAGGAGTTGTTCTGGCCCTATTTACCTCTGATGGCTCAGGTCATTCAGTACAAGACTGTCGACTGTTCCAGAGGCTCAGTCAGACACTTTGGGTACAAGCTCTTTTAGTTCTTTTTCATATCATGCTCCTATCCATTCCAGATTCTCGCAAGATGGAGTCTTCCTTCAGATTCAGAAGGTCCCTTAGGTTCTATCATTATGGTAGGGTGAAATGCAAGCCCACCAGGGATATTTATAAGAACTGTTAGGTTTTTGAACTTCTGAACAGGTCAATTTGAGAGTTTTAGCTATTAAATCAGTTACAATCTTATATTTAAAATGAACTTGTTTTTAATCCTTCCATTGTAAAATTTACTCACTGTGATCATTCTTATTTTAATTTTAAAAGCTGTTTGTGACTCAAATAAAATAAACATTTAAAAAGGTTTGACTATTGTACAGTAAATAATTTAACTGGCTGCTGAGGATACTGAAAATCCTTGCCTGGTGCAGACAAAATCAGCTCATATGGATCACTGACAACAGTGTGTAGAACATAATTACTTACTAATACGATAAGAGGAGATGACATAAAAATGGTGATGTTAACATACCTCTCAACTGTCCAGATTTTCACAAAATGTCCAGATTTTGCCTTATTTTGACTTTTTCCTCATAAAATGTGTGTTTTTATGGCAGATCACTGGGATGATCTAAGGACTGAAGTCACTAAATAGTGATATATATTTGAGTTTCATACTTTATATCCTTCAAAAAATCATTTTATTCTAGCAGTTTTCTAAATTTGTAAGAGTAATATTTAAAATCTGTCCCTATTTTTGGTCCTCTGTCCCCCCATTACATCAGACTTTGCCCAGATTTCTTAAGCTAAGAGGTTGAGGGGTATGTTTGTTAGCTATTTTTTTTACGCAATGTGCTAATCTTTCAAATGTGTGTGTCCGTGGTTCATTATTTTATTTTAAGCAGAGTGGTGGTTATTGGCAGCAGCTCGCATGGTGTGTGTGGTTCATTGTTGGCAGCAGCTCTGCAGCTTTCTAATTCAAATGTTATACTTGGGTTATGGCAGCAGCTATTTTATTTACGCATTAGTGTGTGTGTGTGAAGCAGCTTTCTGATTCAAATGTTATACTCGGTAAGCAGAGTGGTTATGGAAGCAGCTATTTTATTTAAACATGCAGCTCACACGGTGTGTGTGTGGTTCATTATTGGCAGCAGCTCCGCAGCTTTCTAATTCAAATGTTACGCTCGGGTTATGGCAGCAGCTATTTTATTTAAGCATTAGTGTCTAGGTTTCAGTGCTGATTCAATGACTGTGAGTTTCAAGGGCACAGCAGTTTTAATGTTGTCGATTTTCATTCAGAGACTGTATTACTTTGTTTAGTAGATGTCTATTAGTGTTTGTGCTATAAAATGTAAAATAAGTCTTAAATGGAATCCAAATAATCATTGTAGAAGTAAAGCAGTATGCACATTCCAGTGTTTATGGTAAATGGGGTGAAATAGCCAAGTAATTGGACAGTGGAATGGCTGCAGGGGGACTCTGGGGCAATATTTTGGTTGTCTGTTCTTCAGTTTGCATTTGAAAGTTGGTATCCCACAATTCCATTGGAGTGGGTGGGATTACATAATTAGGTATGCAAATTTTGTGTTAATCTGTGTACAGATTTGTACCTATTTTTCATGAGCCTTTATCCAGATTTTTGATGTTTTCAGGTTGAGAGGTATGGCTGGGAGTGTGAGTCTACAGGTACACAGCATTTGCAGCAGTTGTAGCACTGTGGCTCAATTTGCTAGACATTATTTATTTATTTTGCATTTGTTAACTGGGTTGGTCCAGCTGGATAAGAATTTACCCTTTTTCAGTGGAGACCTGGCTTACAAGTAGAGACAAGTTTGCAGTAATACAGAGCAAAACAATGTCATGAATACAATGGATAAGAAAAAAAATAATGTATTCAATGGATTTAAACATAGCTATATACAAAAATATAATAAGGATGTAAAAGGAAAAACACCGATAATAAATCCAAGAGGTATGCAGTAAGGGAATTAAGGTTATAGTTAATCATTTGAAAATAATATAGCATTATTAGATTAGTGGCTAGAAGGAGAAATTGTGTATGTGCAGGGGGCCTCAGATCTGAGGAAGGAACTAGTGCAGGAGTAAAAAAAAAGAGAAATGTGTATGTCCAGGGAATGCATGGCAGAAGGTTCCACATCATGTGCACAACTCCACTTATGAGAGCTGGTTCTACTTGGAGTTGTACTGGCTTTACCATGAACCTGGTTAGATGGTGTAGTGTGTAACCCTGAGCATCATTTGCTTAGAGCTGCCAATTTGTTGATGGATACAACCATGGGGAAATCCTTTCTTGGGTATAGACTCCATCACAACACATGTTGCTGTGGAAGTGGTAACACTGGTAGAGTAGGATCTTGGTTGTCCATGGCCACTTTGGCCATCATTTATGGATGTAACAGTTGACTGGCTCCATGGAGGGGACCCTCAACTCTGGCAGGTGGGTCAGAGAAGAAATTGCATGTTCAAGGGTGTAACTATGTCTATCCAAAAAAAATCACAAATACCTGGCATACACTTCAGTAGGTCATCACACACACCCTGCATTGCCTTCACTATCTCTACCATGGCTGTCATGGTACTTGCCTATACCACCACAATGTCCCTGCACATATAATGGGTTGCAGCAACTGACACACCAATCTCAAGGGAAGAACAGTAAACATGGGTACAGCAAGCACCATTACCCACCCCACTGTATGGCCCTCTTTGCCCATGAGTGCAAGGTTTGGGTAGCCTTGGTATTATCTGTAGATATTGAAGCTGTGTCCAAGGCCTTTACTGGGGATGTGGTGGTCAACACCCTGTGTACAACACACATTCTATATTCCTGGCCAGGTTTAGGTAGCCTGGGTGGTCTGTACTGTGGATGGGATGGTCACATTCCCTGTGTACAACACACACTCTTTACTCCCTGTTAGGTTTGGGTAGCCTGGGTGGTCTGTACTGGGAATTTGGTGGTCACACTCCCTGTGTGCAATGCACACTTTGTACTCCCTGCCAGGTTTGGGTAGCTTGGAGGGTATGTACTGGGGATGTGGTGGTCACATTCCCTGTGTACATTTTACATTCTGTACTCCTTGCAAAGTTTGGGTAGCCTGGGTCATCTGTACTGGGGATTTGATGATCACATTCCTTGTGTACCACACACACTCTGTACTCCATGTCAGGTTTTGTTTGCCTGGGTGGTCTCTACTGAGGATTTGGTGGTCACATTTCCTGTGTACAACACACACGCTGTACTCCCTAACTGTCAGCTCATCCATATCATCATTATCAGAAAATGCAGATAATAAAACATCAAGTGGAGACAACTCCACAGTGCTAGTCGTGGTTACAGAGTCACCTGCAAATAGACCAAAACAAAAACTATCAGGTAGGTTTCCTAAAAAATCTTATGAAATTAAAGTTCAATCAGAATTCTTGGGACTACAGATTTGTCTTTTAGCACAACCAGGTTCTCTACCTACCTTCATGCAGATTCACTTGTCTAGACATGAGGAGTATGCTAATTAGGGCTCTGCTCATTATTGCTTCTTTATTGCACAATGTTCACTAAGAGAAAATGTGCTAATCATTATGCTCAGTTGTACGTAATGCTATGCAGAGGTGTGGATCATTGTGAGCAGGACTGCAGATGAACAGTTCAGGCTGTACCTCCATGGGGAAACTGTAATTCCAGATTTGACTGCCATGTTTCACACCTTAATGTGTCATAGTGAACCAATGTAGTATAGTACCTATATTATCTAAGATCTCCATGCACTGAGAAAATGAGGTGGCCATCAGTGCCATTCCTGATTTGGGTGTCAGTTTTTTGCAGTTTTTAATTGAGGTTCTCAAGGTGGGACATCATGGCTGGAGAAGAAGAGAACATTGCTCCTTTTAGAGCACAGAGGTAGTGTGGAGAAGGAGTCCAAACTACTTCCTTTCATAAAGATTGTAGCTAGAGGCTCTTACAGGTAGACAGGCTTTAAAGTGCTTCAGTATAAGACTGAAGCTTGGAGTAGTTTACCCAGGATATCAGCAGTGCCATTGGCATCCCACACATGGGGGAACAGTGCCGTCACCATTATAGTGACTTGAGATGCTACATTACTGACCTCCTTGCCTGATTGAAGGATGAAGTTAAACAGCAAGCACTGCCTGTGTACTGTCAGTAGAATTTATGTTAACTACAAATATAACCTATCACTGAATGCCATCCACAGTTTTTACACAGTGCTATTTTTTATCACTATAGCCTGAAGAAAGAGAAGTGAATAGGGAGTTCTGGTGTAAGTATGCTTGCTTCAGATTGTACAGTTTTTAATATTAGCCATTAGTGGAGATTCATTCCCAAATATGTTTCATACACCACTGTCAGTTCTGTGATAACTGCCATAGGTCAAAGGTATCACCTATTGAAATAGTAGGGGTCCTTTATTCATGTACAAAAATAACTCTTATTTACAAAATATTTACATATTTACAAATGTATAAATATACAAATCTGTTTACACATATTCATAATTTCTTTTACAATCATACTAAATTTTCATCTGTATTAGAACCCCACTACTTTTTCCATAACAATCATCTGATTTTACTTAATACTGGTACTAAAATTCATTTACATTAAACATAATTTAATTTATTCTTTCATTCCATATAACCCATATAACAAAAAATAACTTTTTATCTATTATTTTACCATATTTGCTTCTATTTTATAATATACATATATTTTATATCTTCAAAAAAATCTTCTTTACATAGTGTTCCCCATAACCTTTTATTCTTTTACATTTTAAAAACAAATGTTGCATAGTTTCTTCTTCTTGATAATGTAAACATATTCTATCACTTTTATTTTTATAAGAAATATTTCCTTTTACTTGCAACTTATCTATAACCAGTATCCACAAAAATCTTGTCATTCTACTTTTTAATTACACCATTTGCTTTTTATTTTTATAGCTTTATTTTTTTCATCTGTTAGATTTCCTCATAGTTTTACATAGTAATGTCTTATCACTGAATTCTTATACCATACTTTTTTTATCTTTTTCTATATAATCAATTTTAATTTTTCCAAAAATATTTTTTTCTTGGTAACATTTTATTTCTTCATTTATGCACTATTTTTCTCTTTTATTCCTTTTTTATCATACCCCCAAATTTATCATCCTTATATTTATACAATTTTACTAATGTCTTATCTTTTTGTTCATCTGTTTTAACACTTTGTACAAATTTAATGAAGCATCGTATACCACTGGGTTAATTAACCTTAACCCCCCTTCTTCTTTATTTACATACAAAACTCTTCTTTTTACTGGGTTTAATCTATAACCCTATATAAATGAAAAAAAATCTGCAATAATTTATTTTCAAATACTGTTGGCAGCATAAATACACTTTCTAAGTATGCTATTTTTCCCATCATTACTGAATTTATCAAATAAGCCTTTTTTTCTGAATGATAATTTGTATGTTCTTCAGAAAAGGCATGTTTGTTGTATTTCTTCTCTTGTTTTTTCCCACTGAATTCTAGTTAAAGCTCTATTCTCAAATTTTATACCCAACACAGAAATTTCACTCATTGCAAAATATGTACCCCCAATCTTTACTACAACATATAAACCCTTACTTTTTTATTTATTTAAAGCCATTCATATCATCTCTAGACACTCATTTGTGCAATTATTACTTTTTTACACAAGTAATGTTTTTGCAATTATTTTAATGCCATCTGCTTATGTTAACAGAATTGGAATTCTTAACCCTTTAGGTGCTATATACTCTGCCTCCTTCATTTTGGAAGTTATTTCACATACTATCACATTCATAACTAATGCAAAGAGGATACAGCTCAATGGCCACCCCTGTCTTACACCACTCTTCATATGTACCTCTTGTCTTAACCAGCCATTTACAAATATTTTTACTTTATTATTACTATACACTGACATCCATAATTTTCTACCTTTCTCACATATTTTTTTTTCATTATTACCCATAAGATTTCATGTCTAATTGTGTCAAATGCCTTATTATGGTCCCCTGTCATGATTTTTGCTTCTTCATTTTTGTTCATATCATTCACAATTTCTCTGTCATTAATAATTCTTGACAACTCTTCCCCTTTGTACTATATATGCTACCTTCCATAATATTTTCCATTTTAGTTTCAAATCTCTTTTGTGCTATTTTCATAAACGTCTTATAATCATTATTATTCAGTACTACTGGTCTTCAGTTTTTTAATTATGAATTTAATCATTATACTACATAATTGTTTATACATAAAACCTTCATTTTACCATTCATTCAAAATCTTTAAAAATATATTTTTGCCAGTCTCTTAAATTTTTATACATTTCATACCCTATTCCATCTGGACCTGCAACTGAATCTATATTTACTTGTCCTAATACTTTATTTAGCCCATTTAAATAAATGTCCATTTTTAACTCTTTATTCTCTTTTTCTCTTAACTTTTTTTTTACTTTCCATTTTTTCATTACCTTCTTTTTTTCTTTAAACATTTCCTGTACATATGGTACTGCACTATTTATAATCTTTTCCTGAGTTCTTTCTGTTTCTCCTTTTACATTTTTATTTCTGTCATTACACTATCATCTTTGTTTACTATTCTGCTTAAATAACTTGATAGTTTTTCTCTTTTTCCTTTTAAAAATATATTTGCTTATATAACACTTCTTGTATTTTTTCTTGATTTATTGAATATAATTATTTTTCTTTGTCAAAGTACTTCATAGGTTCATAGGTTGGTTCATAGGTTGGTACTAGGCTATCAGCCCTAGGGCCTATACAAGCCTAGCCATAACAATTCCCTGGCTATTTCTTCCCACATTATTTACTTTCCTGGACCCCTGTCTAGCAGGGCGACTGACATGATCCCTGGGGTGAATTTCCTTTCTCCCATCCAATCGTCAAGGTTCCTCTTGAAGAGGTCCAAAGAGGCACTCTGCTTTACATGTACTTTTTGTCATTATGTTCTACATTTTCCAATGCAGCACTATATGTTATTTTTTGTTTATTTATTATTTTTCTGACATCATATTGCCACTGTAAAAACATTTTTTATATTTTTCCTTAAATATTGTCCACCATTCAAACCAGTTTTTATAAAATGTTCTCATAGTAATATGATCTTTCCATAACTGTATTGCTGATCTCTTTCCTTCACCATTACATGTTTTTTATTTATGAAAACAAAAATGAAGCAGGCAGCCAGGCTCCACACAAATATTTAATAAACTAAGCACTTTAATCCAAAAATACAAAGGACTTCATCAGAATCCTTTGTATTTTCAGATGAAAGCGCTTAATTTATTAAATATTTGTGTGGAGCCTGGCTGCCTGCTTTATTTTTGTTTTCATTTGTTGGAGTTATTATGTTTTTTATTTATCCTTTTTATTCCTTTACATATTTTATAAATTCCTTGTTTTCCTTTATCTGTAGCCATATTGCAAGATGATCAGAATATCCTGTTTCAGCTACCTACCCTTCTCATATAACTAAATCTTCTGATAGTGTAAAATAATTTATTTCAGTTCTATCCATACCCCCTTTGTAAGCCCATGACTTTTTGTCCCAAAGTTTTAACTTACCACATCTTATAACTTCTAACATTTTTCTTCCATCATTTCCATTCTTTTTATGCCTGCCTCCTAAATCAGAATTAAAATCTCCTGTTAATATAATATTCATTTTATCATTACATAGTCTAAAATCTGATTAAATAAGCTTTCCCTTTCTTTAAAATTGGTATAAACATATAATGTTAAAATTCTATACACTGTTAGTTCCATTTTAAATCTACAATGGTTAATCTTTCCATTTTTGCAAAAGTTACTTCTAGTATCTTTACTGTATTTTTACAGAATACAGCTATTCCTGAACATTTCTCATTTCCCAAATTCCAGACTATCTTTCCTCCTCATAGTTTCTCTGTTTGTACTCTTTCTTCATTTGTTAAAAATGATGTGTCTTCTAATATAATTACATCTACATCACATGTATTCACCACTCTAAGATTCCTATTCTTCTTAGTATAGTCTTAATATTATTCACATTTATGGAAAGAAGTTTAAAATTTTCACTTCCCTTTTCCTTAGATTCATGGTTTCATAAGTCCATAGTTAATTACTAAGCTAGCTTTCTTAATAGGCCATTCTAAACCTAGAAAATTTCCTCTCCGAAGGTTTGAATCAAATGCTGTACCTTGTGTCTGTGAGTCAAACACTTTAACCATTATACTAAGCCCCGGTCTTTAGGTGTATATGTTCTTTTTCATCCATTTCCTTTCTTTCTTTTTTCTTTTGTACTTATTTCTTTAAATTTTCTTTTTCTGTCATTTACGCTTTTACCAGTATATTTATTTTTTCCTTTTATTACCTCCCAATTTATGTCATTTCAGAACCTTCTTCTATGTCCTCTTTATTTTTTTTTCCTCATATAATTTTTCTTCTATTTCTACTACTTCTAAAATGTCTTCTTTTTGTTCATTTTCCTTTCTTTCTTTCTTTTACATTTTTCTTTTTCCTTACTCTTACTTTCACTTTTGCAATCCATCCATAAATGTCTAATTTTGTTACATTTATAACATTTCAATTCACGTTTTTTTTTTTTTGCTTCACATCCCATTTCCCTAGAAATATATTTTCTTTTGTTACAGATACTTATCAAATGTCCTTCTTTTCCACAAAATACATGCTCTGGATTGTCCCCAGTATTTTATAACACTCCTACCCCCTCCACATTAACACAATATTACAGTCACAGCCACCAGTCCATCAACCCTTTTTATCATAAACTTTTGCAATGTCCAGTATTTCTTTGCATTAAACCTTTAACATGTCCTTTTAAAATCACTCTTTCTACTTCTGTTCGAGATTGCACACAACTCTTCTTTTTTGTTTCCCTGTTAAATGCTTTTATCACATAAAGATTCCAAGGGTTACAGTCCTTCTATTTTTTTATATTCTCCAAGAAAATTTTCCATTGAAAAAGTCTCAAATATAATGTCACAAAATGTCTCTTTGTTAATAGGAGTAAATGCTCTTACCTCATGTGCTTTTATGCCCAAAGAAGCTATTAAATTGTTCCATGCTTCATATTTGTCCATTTATTTATCTTTTTCCTTTGAATCCTTTCCATGTGCTTCTGTTTTTCAGTTTCTTCTGCCCTCTTTTCTGTTACTCCACTTTTTCATTCTTTTACTTTCTCTGCATATGTTTTTTTTTTCATTTCACCATTATTCTTCTTCAGGATTGTCTCTGCATCCTCCTTTTGTATTTTCTCTGCAATGTCCCCCCAGGAAACATCTCCATCATTTTCTCTCTCAGTTCTTTAAGTAAATCATCCCACAACATTCCAAAATGGAGGGCTGTAATTATACATCCATCATTTGCTGACTCATCTCCATCCAACAGGTTTCTTTGAAACATTTCCTCAGAATTCTGCACACATTCTCTGGTCTCTATACTTGCTTTCTCATTCATTTCATTCACTGCTTAATCATCTCCTTCATTGTATTTGAGACTGCTTTTCTTCTGCCTCCCTGTTTCTCCAGGCATCGACTGCACCTGGAATGAAAACAAGAAGTGCTGTTCCAAAATGGGTCCCACTCACAATAATGAAGAGTAGGGTGAGTTCCCCTATGCACTTGCCAAATTTTCCCTAGCAGTAAGGCTACCTCCTCGTGTCTTCCTTGAAAAAAGGCTACTAGCCTACTAGTACTAACCTGGTCAAAAAGTATAAATAAATAAGTAAATCATTAGGGTCTATATTATAAACATGAATGCTTACTTTATCGAATCCCTAAACATCAAAACATCCTCATCGAACTGCAAAAACACCGAACACCCTAAACTGCGAAATTCAAAACATTGAACTATCATACTTGTCCCACCCCACCGCCTGCTGCATACTACCTACACAAACAAACTAAATAAACCACATACATACACTAACAAAATCCCTACATCTAACCCTAAACTAAACCCTACTTCTAACCCTACACTAAATCTTACATATACCACCAAGTATGCACTTAACTTAACCCGCACCCTAACCCTAAGGTCTGTAACTATTGCACACTTACCTTACGGAGTTATACCGCAGAAGGCCAACCATGACGATTTGATGTTTCCGGTTTTGCTCATCTGGACGTTCGATGATTTCGCATTTTGATAAGGACGTGTCGACATTTGGGGATTCGATAAGGTAAGCTTTCGACTTACTAACCAATCAAGTAATGCTGTCTCTGTTAAAATGCAGGTGATAATGGAGATTGGATCATTTCCCACTCACAGTTGTGTATGCTGACTGCCTTGTTAAATTGAGAACTGTTTTTTGGTCCTTCAGTTATATATATCAGTTTCATTTTTTGACACTACCTTTTCAATTAAATACATTTATTTTATTTATTATTTTGTTTCACTCCTTTCATTTTAATATATGCAGTAGCATCATGACCTACACCCGTCACTTTGGCAAAGTCTGTTGCCCCTGTATGGGTGGCAGCTGCAGCTCTACCAGCACCCCAGAATCACCCAGCATGTCTAGGTCCTGGACTGCCAAAGTAACCTCCACATCTCCTGACATGACCTATATGTCTGCTTGGGATGACATGGTTGACAGACCACGATGCTTAGCCACAGATGGCCTGCACCTGTCGCCCCTGGGATTCCAGATACTGGCTAAGGTGCTTGCTGCCCCTATAGTGCCTTTTTTAGGCAAGGTTCAAATAACAAATTTACCACCGTAACATGAACAGGCAAGCAAAAACTGTGGGTAAGGCCACTCAATGTTAGAAGTCTAAATCTCAAAATGCACTCACTCGAGGCATTCCTTAAAATGGAGAACATCGATATCTGTGCAGTGACTGAGACCTGGTTCAAGGCTCCAGAGAGCACCCTGCACTACCAGGCTATAACTCATACCACACTTTTTAGCCATGTAACCTGGACCGAAACACCAAAGGCGGAGGTGTGTCCATATTCATTAAGGATATCCACACCTCCAGGCTAGTTGCTCAGTATAATGCATCCGAGGTTATCCAATTGCAACTAACTCTGGAAAAAACTGCAATCCAAATTGAAGCTTGCTACACATCCCCCACCATGCCCCAGGATTCCTACTCCTCTTTTCTTGATGTACTGGAAAATATTAGGGTTCAACCAAACACCCTAATAATGGGCAACTTCAACTACCTTACCATTAACTGGGAAAACTACTCGTGTACCAACTCCTTAGCTCAACGCTTTCTGGAATTCATAAACTCCAATGCCCTGGATCAACTTATCCACACCCCCACCAGGGGCAACAATATCCTAGACCTAGTCATTACCAAAATGAGTGACCGGTGTTCCACACCTGAAGTCAACTCCTCATTGGTCTGATCCTACCATAAGCTAATCACCCTTTATATCCACCCCCCCCATCCCCCATTAAGGAAACCATGGTAAAAAATTTCTCCAAAGCCAACTTCATGCTTCTTAAGACAGAAGTGGTGAACTTCATGACACCCAAACAGATGGACAATACAGTTATAACTGCTGAATCCTACACAAATGCACTCTATAAGCACTTACACGAGTGCACGGATCATGCTATCCCAAACAAAACCAAGACGCTATCCTCCAAAAAAAGGAAGCCAATTTGGTGGTCCCCTGCCATAAACAAACTGCACAACAGAAGGAAGAAACTGTTGCAAAAGAGAGTAAAATCCCATGAGTGGAGGAGCTCCCTGGTCAGCCTCAGTAAGAAGCTGAGATCCCTTATAAGATCCTCCAAAGCTAGCTACGGAAACAAAATCATCACTAATTCTAAGGACAACCACAAAGCATTTTATAGCTATGTCTAGAATCTCGATGGCAACACCCAGATCTGCTCTGAGTTACAGCACAAACGCATGAAAATTACAGAACCAACTGATATTGCAATCATCCTGGCAGATAGGTTCAGTGCTAACTTTACCCCCCCACCCCCTAAAGGGCCCATATTTATACAGGAAGAATATAGAGTCCCTGTAATCACAACTACGCAGGTAAAAGCTGCACTCTCTAAAGCCAAAAACACAACATCCATGGGACCGGACAACATCCCAGGCTGCGTTTTACATGAACTTCAGATCAAACTGGCTCCCCACTTAAGCACCATGTTCAATAATAGCCTTGCATCAGGTTTTGTGCTGACTGAATGGCGCACAGCAACAGTTATCCCACTCCACAAAGTGGGAGTCACCACTGATCCCGGGAACTATCGACCTATTAGCCTGACAAGCCTGGTCTGCAAGGCCATAGAACGTATCATCATGGAACTCATAAACAAAGACATTGGTAACCTTCAAACTCTGGATCCCACCCAGTTCGGGTTTTTGAAAGGCAGATCATGCCTTCTGAACCTGATTGACTTCTTTGAGGCAGTCACTAAAGCCGTAGATGAGGGTAAGGTGGTTCACACAGCCTATCTTGACCTCGCCAAGGCTTTCAACACCATCCCCCATTCTGGAATTATAGCTAAACTTACTGAACTAGGTATAAATCCCTACATCACAAGATGGGTTGCCAACTGGCTCACTGACAGAGCCCACACTGTAAAAGTTGCAGACTCCAAATCTGACCTCAAAGCAGTGACAAGTGGAGT
This sequence comes from Protopterus annectens, assembly GCF_019279795.1. NCBI lineage: Eukaryota > Metazoa > Chordata > Ceratodontiformes > Protopteridae > Protopterus > Protopterus annectens. The sequence goes on along the minus strand of NC_056743.1, from coordinate 148,176,033 downwards.
ACCACAGGGTTCCGTCCTGGGACCTCTCCTGTTTGGTATCTACTTCTCTGAAGTACAGGCTAACACAGAAGGCCTCTGGCTAATGAAGTTCACAGATGACTGCAAACTAGGAGCCATAGTCAAGTCTCCAAATGATGTGGACATCCTACAGAAGGGCCTCGCTGAGACAGATGCCTGGTGTCAGAGCCATAGCCTTAAGCTCAATGCCAAAAAGTGCAGTGTCATCCCCTTTGGTAAAAACTCTGTACCATGAACTACCACATAGGCAGCAATCTACTTAACACCGAATGTGTGATAAGAGACCTTGGGACCCAGGTGGACAGTAGTCTCTCCTTTGATAGTCACATTGCCACAGTAGTCAGGAAGTCTTTCTACGTGGCACACCTCATCATAAAAGGGTTCTCATCCAGGAAAAAAGAGGTCATTGTTCCCCCTCTACTCAACACTCATTAGACCCATTATAGAGTACAATGCCCCTTTTGGAATGTACCTCACAAGACATCTGCAGCAGCTGGAAAGGCCACAGAAGTACCTCACAAAGAGGATTACTGGCCTCAAACAAATGCCCTACACAGACTGCCTCAAAAAACTCCAGCTTTACTCCGTAGCATATCGCCTGCTCCGAGGTGATCTCTGTCTAACAAATAAAGCTATGTCAAACCCAGAGCTGTTGGACATGCTGCACCTAAAGAAATCCCAATCTCTCCGAGCTACATGCTCTAGGGACCTAAACCTTGTCACCACAATAAATAGGACATGCTGGAGGGATAGATTCCTGTCCCAGAGACTTCCCATACTCTGGAACATGCTACCCATCTATGTCAAGCAAAGTTCTTCATTAGCACTCTTCAAGAAAAATCTTGATGAGTGGATGGGAAATAGAAAATACACTCCAGGGATCACTTCTGTGTCTCTGCTCGATAGTGGCACAGGAAAATAACTTTCTTGGATGGCGTAAGCCAGGGAACCCTGTTGGCTAGGCTTACGTAGGCCCTTGGACTGATAGCCTAGTACCTACCTATGAACCTATGAACCTATCTAGACCACCTACTTCAGGTAGCCCTGCTCTAGTTGCTGGAACAATTGTGTTTTGCTGGTAGCAAAACTGGTGGAAATGGTGCTTTTGTTACCCATTGACAGCTGGCTGACATTGTGGGGAGATTATTGGTAGGAGATTGCATGCTGCGAATTGGTCATATGGAGTACCTCCTCCATTGCCTTATTGAGTCACATCAGGCCTCGCACTGTCTCTAACATCTGAGACAGGGCCCAGTGGTGACAGTACCTAGAGTGTGAGTAACCTTCCAATGCTTCTCAGCTGTCAGAGCCTGTAGCTGTGAGCTTCCCATTCTGTCCCCTTCCTAGTGTTCCCTTCCCTTCATGCCCATTTCCACCCTTGTTGGTTGTTTAGTCTTCCCCTTAACATTATCTTCTCTGTGTTTGTCTGATGTCTCCTTCACCATTGTGTTCCCCTCTCTCATTGTGTTATCATGCATCTTCTTCTCCTGTTACCTGACCTAACCCTCTTACCTTCCTCTTAAGTCCCTTACTTCCTTCCCTAATTTACCTTCTATATATGCATGAAAAATGGGCACCTGTCCCACAAACAGATTTAATCTACCTTCCCCATTTCCATCATGTTCATTCCATCATTGCTCACTTTGCTTCTCCTTGTCATGTTTTTCTTATGCTCCCATTCCTACCCTTTAATCTGGTAAAAAAAAACAGATAAATACGCCTCATATATGTCCCTCTAGGACTTCCAATTCATTTATCTTTTGTGATTGTACGAGACATGATGATTTAAGAATAGGGCTGTCAGTACCCTTGTTTAACCAACAGCAGCTGGTACTGTTCATTGTATAGCAAAGAGGGCTGCCACATTCAATATGCCTAAGTTGTAAGTACAACCACTGTCATGCACTATGTATATTGGCTTTAACCAGCGTCAGCTGTGAAAATGAGGTTGGTGTCTTTGAGAGGCAGCTAGCAAATACAACATATGGTAAAACAGTCAGCGTATTGAAGTTCCCCTTACAAAGACTTACAATGTTCTAACTGTAGGGCGTTACAGGGATGATCCTTTATTGGACTAAAGTGCTGCAGTGCTGTGTGGTTATTAGTGGTGCAAAGCCTTACAGTGCCAAATATACCTCTGGATAATATATCTCTGGATGACCAAGTATACTCCAAAGTTGATGTCCCGATGAGTTGTTTTTGACTCTCTTAGTCTATTAATCTGCAAACATGTAATAATCAACTGCTATGTTTTTCGCTGATGTGTTTTATCTCACTGCTTTTGTAGCTCGACCCCTGTAAATGAAGTGTTTTGTACAGTGTAAGTGTGGAAGGTAGTAGATCAGCACAAGTGCCTGATGACACTGTAAGGCTGCCATATTCCTTATTTTCTCTTGCTCTGACTGTGAGTGTGGGATCAGGCCAAGCTCCCTCAAGCTTCATGCTCAATATATAAGCACTACGGCTGTTTGTACTTATCTGCAGTCATGGGATACTCCTACACATTCCTTCTGCAGTCCATGATGCAGCCGCAGTCAGAATATTAAATGAGCTATTCATCATGTACATGTGCCTGGCCACATTCATTTTTAATGGGCATTAGGGCATGTTGTGCATGCACAATAAACAGAGCAGGGATGTCTTAGATCATGACCATAATGTTTCCAAATCCAGAAGCTGGTCTTGTTTACCAAGCCTCATAGACTTCTGTGAACCAGAGTGCTGTTTTAAGCATGAAGGCTTTGACCTGTATGGTTTACTCGGATTTATTTCAGACATTTGATTTTATCCTACACAAACATACACTGGAGGCATGTTTACAGCTTATCATAGACCCATAGACTCTCTCTTGGATGTTTTACTGGCTAAAAGATGCTAACAAAATCTATATTAATGGCTCCTGTTTGGAGTGGTATCAGGTCTCTCATGTATTAATAAAGGAATCTGTTAATGGATTAATGCCCTTCAACATCGTTAACATTTTTTTAAGTTCTGCCAAAATGTCACAAGAGCCATATTCCTTAATGTGTTGATAATGCTAAGACTGGTCATCTGTTTTGCTCTCTGCCTTCTTGTTCTTAATTTCAAAATACCTTGAATATTATTACTGCTGCTGACTGCAGGTGACTTAGTTTTGGAAAACTCTGATTTTCCACAATATTTTACTGCACAGTGAGCCAATTGTCTCAATAAGGAAAATAACAGATTTCAGTACATTTATTTTATTTAATTTATGTTTTGATCAAGGTTATAGAATAATAAGTAATTCCAAATAAAAAGATCTCAACACAATTATTTTAGTCAGTCTATGTTTGATCAAGGTTACAGAATAATAAATAATGAAACAGAATTAATTAATGTTATGTTTAGTGTTTTAGATTTTGTCAAACTGTTCCGGGCTTTATTTTGCCAGATTTTAGAACATAAGCCATAATTTTGAATGACATTGCTTGACTTGAATGTATTTAAATGAGATTTGTCATACAGCTTTAAAGTTGTTCTAGTTTATTGTCTTCTGACAGTTTAAGTCATCACATTTGCTTGCTGCAACAACTTTACAGACAAATACATTCATCTTTTAAATTTTACTATAATAACCATTTAATGGGTTATCTACTACATTTTGTTTCAACGGGGTAAGTAGGCATGTGGCCTATAAGTTTATCTCCTAAAGAAATACTGTGCTGATATGTGACAGGTGCATTAATTATTTCCCTATCTGTGGAATAATTTACAAGATCCCCTCAGCTGTATTAATGTTATTGTTCCTTCTAAGGTTTCTGATACCTGGATGGCTTTCAAGAAGGTTACTCTTATTTATAAATGTACTAAGGTCCTTGAACACCTCTTAGTCCATAGTTTAATTTGAATGTTTCTAGAGATGTTTAATATGCAGATTAAATTAAATAAATAAATGCCCCAACTCTGTAGAAACATCAGCAAACATAACATTTAAAATCATTATCAGATGTATTCAGAATACCTTGATAAATATGCATTACATGTCAGAGGTGCAGTTTTAAAGTAACCTTTTTTTTTAGTTTCAGTTTAGCAAAAGGAAAATTAATTGGTAGGCATGGAAGCAGGGTATTTCATGCTTTTCAGAACCTCTATTATCATTTCTTAGTGTCATACTTAGCCAGTAGATGTTATTCTGGCCTAATGAAGACATGTTCTGTATATTTTCAAAAAAAAGGAAACAAAAGGGGGTAAAAGGGATTGCTTTAAATATAGATACCAGGTAGATCATAGTTACAGAAAAGTTCTTCAGAAGTATCTCCAGATATTTTACAATGCAAAACATAATGTGGTGTATGCACATTTGTATGATGGATAACTGTTTTAACTCTCATCTTATATTGTATCAAATCAGAAAAATGTTTTTTTAGCACATCTTAACAAAATGTCCAAACAATTAGCATATATAGACATGTGTCACCATTTGTAGAAGCACACTTCAGTTAAATGTGGCTTAGAAAAGATATGATAACGGAAATACACCAGAAGTGTAGCAACAAAATGCAACTGCTTTAAGGTCCGAAATCAGAAAAATGATGTTTACAGAGGAACTCTACAGAAAATATTTGCTAATGCCTTACAGTGCAAAGCATAATATAGTATACATAAATTCCCTTTATAACTGATGATTTCAAATTAAAATTACAACTATTTAATGTGGAAAGCTTTGCTTGCTTTATGGAGGCAATTTGCTTACTGTACGGTAAGAAATTAGTGGAAAATCTGAGTTTTCTGAAATGTGAGTCACAGAGTTGGTGCTTTTAGCCCTACTAATCACTCATAGAGATTTCATGTGAAATTCGTGTTTTCATATTTTACTGATGACACCTTCTGAATGAAAAAGAAAAAAAAAAGATGCAGAGACCATGGACAGCCTTTTTGGAAGCTTTATTGTGTGATGAGCAATTTCATCATGAAACTTCTTCAGATCTTTGTTATAGAATAGAAGTTCTCTTTTTTATAAAGACTCAAACCTGCTTGTGGGCATGGAAGGGGTTTCCAGTAGTCCTTTTTATGTAAATATATGCTGAATCAGATTGATTTCCAGCCAGCGAAATAGATCTGTTGAAAATCACCCACCATGCTGACATACTTTAGAACCTCCTAGAATTACACTGTTTGTTAGCTATTTGTTAAAATCAGTTGTTTTATTTTGGAATCATAGGTTCATAGTTTGGTACTAGGCTATCAGCCCTAGGGCCTATACAAACCTAGCCATAACAATTCCCTGGATATTTCTTCCCACAATATTTACTTCCCCGGACCCCTGTCTAGAAGGGCGACTGACATGATCCTCAGGGTGAATTTCCTATCTCCCATCCAATCATCAAGGTTCCTTTTGAAGAGGGCCAAGGAGGTGCTCTGCTTGACATGTATGGGCAGTCTATTCCAGAGTATGGGGAGTCTCTGGGTCAGGAACCTATCCCTCCAGCATGTTTTTTTTCATTGTGATGACAAGGTTTAGATCCCTGGAGCATGTGGCTCTGAGGGATTGGGATTTCTTTAAGTGAAGCATGTCCAACAGCTCAGGGTTTGACATGGCCTTGTATGTTAAGCAGAGATCGCCTCTGAGTAGATGATATGCCACAGAGTATAGCTGGAGTTTTTGTAGACGGTCAGCGTATGGCATCTGCTTTAGGCCTGTGATTCTTTTAGTGAGGTATTTCTGCGGCCTTTCCAGCTGTTGCAGATGTCTTGTGAGGTACATACTAAACGGGGCATTATACGCTATAATGGGTCTAATGAGGGATGTGTACAGTGGGACAATGACCTCCTTTTTTCTGGATGAAAATCCCTTAGTGATGAGGTGTGCCACAGAGAAGGATTTCCTGACTGTTGTGGTGATGTGGTTATCGAAGGTGAGACCACTGTCCACCTGTGTCCCTAAGTCTCACATCACACTTTCAGTGTTCAGTGTATTGCCAGCAATGTGGTAATTCATGGGTACATGGTTTTTCCCAAAGGGGATAACTATACATTTCTTGGCATTAAGCTTGAGCCCATGGCTCTGGCACCAAGCATCTGTTTTTGTAAGGCCCTTTAGTAGAATATCCACATCATTTGGGGATTCAATAATGTCTCCCAGTTTGCAGTCATCTGCAAACTTTGTTAGCCAGAGTCCCTTAGTGTTGACCTGTACTTCAGATAAGTAGATGCCAAACAAAAGCGGTCCCAGGACTGAACCCTGAGGTACTCCACTTGTCACTTGTCTGGAGCTGGATTTGGAGTCGGCTACTTTTTCAGTCTTGGTTCTCTCAGTAAGCCAGTTGGCAACCCATCGAGTGATGTAGGGATTTATGCCCAGCTTAGTAAGTTTATCTATGATTCCAGAGTGGGGGATGGTGTTGAAGGCCTTGGCAAGGTCCAGATAGGCTGTGTGAACTGCCTTGCTCTCGTCCAGAGCTCTGGAGACTGATTCGAAGAAGTCAATCAGGCTCAGGACACAAGATCGTCTCTTCACGAACCCAAACTGGGTGGGGTCCAGTGTTTGAAGGTTGCCAATGTCTTTATTTATAAGTTCTATGATAATGCATTCCATGCCCTTGCAGATCAGGCTCATCAGACTGATGTGACGGTAGTTCCCGGGATCCAAGGTGGATCCCCCCTTGTGGAGTGGGATAACTGTAGCTGTGCGCCACTCAGTGGGCATGAATCCTGAGGTGAGGCTATGATTAAACATGACACTTAGGTGAGGTGCCAGTTAATTTTGTAGTTCATGTAGTACAAAGCCCGGGGTGTCATCTGGTCCCATGGATGCTGTATTCTTAGCTTTGGAGAGTGCGGTTTCTACCTGTGTGGCAGTGATTAACAAAATATGCAATCTTTTGGTATTGAGATGGGTCCTTTAGGGGGTGAGAGGGGGGTGAAGTTGGCACTAAATCGATCTGCCAGGATATTGGCAATATCCTTGGATCAGTATATTTAACGCCATTCTGTTGTAGCTCAGAGCAGATCTGATCATTGCCATTTAGATTCTTGACATAACTATAGAATGCCTTGTGGTTGTCTTTGAAATCTTTGGCAATTTTATTTTTGTAACTAGCTTTTGAGGATTTTATGAGGATCTCAGCTTATAACTGAGGCTGGTAAGTGAGTTTTTTGCATCCTGGGATTTTCCCTCTTTTCTGCAACAGTTTCTTCCTTCTGTTGTATAGTTTGTTTATGGCAGGGCACCACCAGATTGGCTTTCTTTTTTTGGAGAAGAGCATCTTGGTTCTATTTGGGATGGCATGATTCATGCATGAGTGGATGTGCTCATACAGTGCCTTAGTGTAGGATTCAGCAGTCAAACTTTCAGACCCCATCTGCGTGAGTGCCATGAAGTTTGTCACTTCTGACTTGAGTAGCATGAAGCTGACTTTGGAGTAGTTTTTTTACGGAGGTTTCCTTACTGGGGGTTGGGGTGGGATGTAGCTGTCAAGGGTGATTTGCTTATGGTCAGACCTGACCAATGAGGGGGTGACCACTGGTGTGGAGCATCTATCTCCCATGTTGGTAATGACCAGGTCTAGGATATTGGAGCCCCTGGTGGGACAATGGATTAGTTGATCCAGGGCATTGGAATTTATGAATTCGAAGAACCATTGGGAAAAGGTGTTGGTACCTGAGTAGTTTTTCCAGTTAAAGGCAGAGTAGTTGAAATTACACAGTATTAGGGTGTTTGGTTGTATCTTAATATTTTCCAGTATGTTTAGAAAGGTGTAGTGAGAATCTTGGGGCATGGTGGGAGATCTGTAGCAAGCTACAGTTTGGATTGCAGTCTTACCTACTGTTAGTTGCACCTGGAGAATTTCAGATGCATTGTGTTGGGCAACTAGCCTGAAGGTGTGAATATCCTTGGTGAATATGGACACTCCTCCACCTTTTGTGTTTTGGTCTTGGTTTGGTGTCTGAAAAGTGTGGTAAGATTTGTAGCCTGGTATTGCAGGGGTGCTCTCTGGAGCCTTGAACCAAGTCTCAGTTACTGCACAGATATCGATGTTTTCCATTTTTAGGAGTGCCTCGAGAGAGCCATGCCATCATTCTCAGAAATTACAAAATACTACTCAAGATAAGTATCAGTGCTCTTCATACTGATCACTGCTGCAGTAGTTTTAGCTATATGGGTTATATTCTAACAAGGATATAACAGCTGGCCAGCTTCCAAAGCTTCGGGGCATCTTCCATGCACCAAAACTGTTAAGCAGCTTGTGCTGAGCTGACTAAAAGACAAGTGCAGGCATGAAGCCCTCCAGATCTTTACTATTGTTGAAGACTATGCTCTTCTGTAGCTTTTGAAGATCGACAGTCAGCTTTTCTTAACTGGACAGATAAGTCTTCTTTGGGGAAAAACTTCCATTTTCTTGTTTTTTACTAATGTTTCATTACTTTCTTCTTCAAGAAAGTAGTGTTGTGTTTAAACAGATTGTCTTGAGTCTGTAACATACTTTTAAACAGAGCACCCATTGTTTCTGTCAATTTAAAATATGTGTTATCTAACTGATAAACTATTTTCTGTGGAGAAATTGTTTATCTTAAGGTTATGGAGCTGCTTTTTAGTGTGCTTTTTTCTGTCAAAAAAAAAAAACAGCAAATTCTGTGGACTGATACTCTTACTGGCATAGCTGCTTGTTTTCCTCAGGGCACAGGCACCATTTATGGATTGACCATGTAACAGATTGTCACTCCTATGTTTGGTCTTTCTTTCAGCCACTAAAAAAACAAAAGTTAAGCAAACAACCTTTGCCACCATAGCAGGCAAGGAATTTGCCACCCTCAGCAACAGATGGGTGAGTCTGCTGTGGCCATTTGTTGTACCTCACACCACTCATCTTTTACCCAGGATCCCTCTGGTATCACACCTACACCCACTATGGACTGGGAGTTAGCCACATCCTCTGCAGCTGTTGGGGTTCCCTCAGTGGGCAAGGGAGAACCACTCTTGTCAGTCCTGGGAGAGGGAACAGAGGAAGTTTCCCTGTTGCATCAGAATGCTGTGCCCATCCCTGGGGAACTAGTGGCTGCCCTTAATTACACAATTGGCCCCATTTTTCCTGTGAAAAATAAAGAGAAAACCAAGCATGTATCTAATCATCCATACATTTCTTTGGATAGGTGTAGTTTACTGGGACTGGCATAGTATTTGATTCAGGCTATTAATCCTTTTTGTAGAGTTGTTTCTGGTAAAAAAAAAAGATTGATTGCTCCTTTCCTGAAGAAATTCATGATTCTGAACCTGAACAGGAAGATGCAGCAACAGATTCAGGGTTTTGTCCTCAGATTTCTGATTCAAACTCAGAGGAAAGCTCTCCTTTTGATTCTCCCTGTGGGTTTTTCTGTTTTTCTGAAGCTATTGCTAGAATGTTCCGTTGTTTTCAGTGGGAGAACACTGAGGTTTCTCAGTCCACAAAAAAAAAAAAAAAAAATACTATGAGTTGTTACAGAAGGATTTTCCAGAACCTACACCCATTCCTTCTGTCCTGTCTGCTTTAGAGTATGTGTCTTACTGCCTGCAGTTCTGCAATTTTCCTATTGGTCAGCCAGCTATCCCTAAAAAGGCAGATAGGATGTATACATTTCCTCAGTCTTTCAGTTTTTATACACTATTCCCAGACCTAACCTATCTGATTCAGCATATAATTGACTCCTTTGCTACATAGCGCTTAGCTAATTCCAATACTACTCTTTCTAATACTGATGAGAAAAGTATTGCTAGGTACAGGAAAAAGTATATGCAGCTTTGAATTTCAGAATAAAATTTTCAGGCTCATGTGTTAAAGTTTATTCAGACATATTGTGAAAGTATGAGGAATGATTTATCTACAGTTTCTAATTGTGAAGAAAAATCTGCTTTAAATAAGTTAGATTTTTCTATTGCACAGGTCACGACTCGTTTGTAGTGTGTATATGACTCTGTTAATACTTCTTCTAGGGCCATGACCACTGGTACAGTTTTAAGGAGGTTTGCTTGGCTTCATTCTCAGAACCTTCCAGATAATGTTAAACATGAGGCTTTAAAATCTCCCATGGATAGAGAGTTAGTGTTTGGCCTGTCTGCTGCAGAGGTGATTAAAAAGTGTGAAAAAAGGGACAAGCTGATCCACGGTATCTCTAACATTTTTCAGCTCTCCTTTTCCAAATCATCCAAGGGAATTTCTTTCTCCTCATCCAGTTTCACCAAAACAAAGAAACCAAAAAAAAAAAAAAAACAGAATAAACAATCTCAACAGAATTCAGGCAAACAGATATTTAAGAAGTGGCAAGTACAACAGAAAGTAGAAAGGGCTGATCCTGTAGAGGTTTTAGAAATATTTTGGAAATTCTATGAAAGTATGTATAAAGCAGAGAAATATGGAAATCAGGAAAAGGTACAAATGAAAATGTTTATGAAAGAATTAAACATGACAAGGCTGGAGGCAGAGGAGGCTCAACATACTAACAGTTAGGACAGGAAGAGATGAGATAAAATGGTGATGTATAACCAATCCACAGGAAAGTCCCCAGGGCTAGATGGAATTCCTGTGGAAGTTTGGAAGGTAGGAGGGAAAAAACTGGTGAAGATCTGGAAGGTTTTGTTTAGCAGTATTTTAAGAGGAGAAGTACCAACATCCTGCAAGAAACCAGTAGTAGCTATACTACCTAAAGAGGGTAAACATCTACCAAATCCAGCTTCATATAGGGCCATTTCAATACTAAATCATGATTATAAAGTGTTTATGTCTATAATGCCTAAAAGGATGGCAAAAGTGATGTCAAAATTGATAGATATGGATCAATGTGGTTTTGTGAAGGGGAGGGAGGTAAACATTTGACAACATAAACAGAACTGTGATCATCCAAAGGGAAACAGAATATAAGAAAATACCACTGTTGCTGGTGGGTCTTGATGGAGATAAAGCATTTGACAGAGTAAGCTGGGATTTTATGAGCAGGGCAGGGGAAGCATTTGCATTCCCTGATAAAATTATAAGGTTGATTAGGAGGATATATGAAGGATCTGAGGTGAAAATTAAAGTGGGCAGGGTCCTCTCTGATAATCTCTGCTTGAGCAGAGGAACCAGGCGGGGGTGTCCTCTCTCCCCTTTGTTATTTGCATTATATTTAGAGCCATTGGCAAAGAAATTAAAGGACTCAGAAATTCAAGGATATAATTGGTATGGTAGTCAAGAAAAGCTGGCTGTATATGCAGATGACATTATTTTATACCTGACAAATCCAGAAAGACACATTACAGTGTTGTGGAACATATTGAGACAGTTTCAAACATTTTCGGTATACAAAATTAATGAAGCAAAAACAAAAGCAATAGCAGTAAATTATGTACCCATATATGAACTGGTTCAGCAATATCCACATTTATGGGGACATGATAAAATGATGTATTTAGGAGTATGGATTAAAAATGATGCTAGTGTGGCAGCTAAGATATGTGGGAAGAAACTAAACAAAAGATAATACAACAACTGAGAAAACTGAAGCTCTGTTATATAGATATTGATAGTAAGATGCAAGTAGTTAAAATATTTTTAGTCCCTTCAGTCTTATAAAATCCAAATAAGTAGTGCGAATAATGCTCTAAATAAAACTAAATAATAAAAAAGAGCACCAAGGTTGCGAGCCCACAGTAATATTTAATGAATAAAACAATGTTGTTAAGCGCTTTCATCAACAAGTATGACTTCTTCAGAACATATTCATTCGATAAAATTCATTAAATATTACTGTGGGATCGCAACTTTGGTGCTCTTTTTTTATTATTTACCCTTTAGTCTTATACACGGGTCAGGCATATTTTTATCAACCAGAGCAGAACAGATAGCAATTAATAAAGAGCTGAAGGATTTTATCTGGGAAGGGAAGACGGCAACACTCAAGTGGGATAAGCTGATTCTTCCCATAGAACAGATTGGATTGGGATTACTCGACTGTATTTCACAGCTACACAGTTAAGGCTCCTATGCATAACACAAGCAGAAAACTATAACTGAAAGTGGAGTGGAAAGCGATGATGATGATGATGAAACAGAGGGGAAGCTCAAGTAACTGGGAGAGACTGGAATTTTGGATGCAGATCTTTAAGGAGAACAATAATAATCATACAGAATATTATATTCATAAAGTAGCAGAAGGTCTTCTAAGAACTAAGTTAATGTGATTGGAGAAAGGAGAGTCTACCAATAGAAGTGACTGCAATTAGGGATACAGACAATCGGCAAGAGGAGGTAGGAATGTTTGGAAGAAAACTGGCAAAGGAACCAAGGTACTGGGAACAAATAACTAGAAAGGGAAAGGTAATAGAATGGGAACATGCCAAGAATGTATTTGAATTGCAAGCTAAAGATTGCCTTCCATATCAACGCTTGATATCAGAGTATAGGTAAAGAGAAAGAAATAAGGGGGGTCCTAAATGAAAGACCAGCTCAGGTAGAGGTTTTAGTAGAATGTAGAACATATGTTGCCACTAAGAAAGGAATAATTAGTAGAGCATATACAATATTGCATGATAACTATAAGAATTAGTCAGATAGGGTAAGGAAGGTCTGAGAAGAGAGATTAGACAAGCAATTTACAAAGAAAGAAATGGGGGATATATGTATTTCTCCCAAATGAGCAACAAAATCTAGAAGATTTTGGGTAATGCCTAGAAGTACTTACATATGTATTTTTATAGTCCAAGCAGACTTCAAAGATTTTTTCCTCTGGTAGATAGCAAATGTTGGAGGTGTGATGGGGGCAGAAAGAGGCAACTGGGAACATATTTTCTGAGAGTGTAATGTGTTGGTAGTCTTTAAAGATTCCCTGCAGACAGCTCTTTTGGAGATGCTTAGAGAACAAGTTGGAGTGACTAGGGAAATGAGTTTTTTGAGCTATGATAGAAACTCGGAATTCACAAGTAAAAAGAAGTAATGTGGTGAGTAAAGGTCAAAGCAACAAACAGCAAGAAAACAGAAAAAAAAACCTCTGACCAAACACAGCAGTCTCAGTTAAAAACAAAGTTTAATCAAAAGAAAAAAAAAAAACGCATAAAATACAATTATAAAACATGGTAAGTGCTTTCACGACCATCTGTTGCTTCATCAGCCAGGTAAAGAAACAACACAATGAGAAGCCTTAAATAGTGAAAAGCCACTCAGCACAGCTGATTTGTGATGTAAAGACCTAAATCTAAGTGCCAGTCCAGGGTATCTCTTAAATTGATATTCTCATTTAGACCAGGTGAATTGTGAACTTTCAAGGTCAGAATCCAATTCAGTTCATGTAACTCTATTCTATTTCTTATGTCCCACCTCTCAGATTGCAATCAACAAGTTCTAAAACCAGAAACTTAAAACCATGTGTGCTGCCCATGGCACAGCATTGTCTAGCCAGTGCATTAGTCTCTTTGTGCTTCCTAATATCAGCAGTGTGTTCAAGGATCCTTTCCTTTAGTGTTCTGTCTGTCTTACCAACGTAAAAAGCAAAACAAGCAACACACTGTGCAAGATACACCAGATGACAGCTTTTACAGTCCGCATAAAAATTAAAATCAATAGTATAACTAGCCATAGAATGTGTAATAGAGCAGGTGGACCAAATATGCTTACAGGCAGCACCTGGCTGAAACTTAAATGTCCCTTTATGATCACTAGTAATGGAAGATAATCTGATAGTTTGCCTATAACATAAGTGTAGTTTAAGTTAATGATTATTCCTGAAGCAAAATCTAGGAGTTAAGCCTATAATGTCATGTAGGTCCTCATTAGCTTAAAGTACTGGCCTTTTGCACCTTATGATATCACAAACTAGGTTGCTGTCACTGGAGAATGTAAACCGACACCTCAAATCTCTGGCTGAATTATTCTGACTAGGTAATGGCAGATCAGTATTATTAGAAAAATATGGTCTACCAGTCATTTTCCTAAGTCAACTAATGTCTGCAATAACCTGTGTGATCTCCTCTGGGGGTTATCCTCTAGAAAATAAGTTGATGGTTAATCCATCAAAAGTGTCCTGAAGGCAACCATCATCATCATAGTCTCATCATTCTCAAAAACTGCCCTTTCAAAATGTTTGTGGGTATATGTCTCGGATGCACACTGGATCTATGTAAATAACTGTTCTTTTTATGAGGTTTTCTAAAAACAGGCAGTGTTTAATTTATTGAAGATATTCTTTGAAAGAACAACATCCAAATAACTAACAGGCACACCTAAACATTTATTTATTTTATTTTTATTTGACATTTGTTTACCGGGAGTGTCCGACTGGACAGCTGGTGGCCGTTTTCATTGGAGGCCCGGGGAGAAAAGCCCCACAAGTATAGCAGTTACAGCATTTAGAGATAGTAGTTACAATGTTACAGAGTTTACGAATGTTGAATCAGTTGACATCATACTACAAAAGTAAAACAAAGTTGAAGGGAACTTTATTAGAACACAGGAGATACATGACAAGTAGATTAAATTGAGCTTAGTGTAAGCCAACAAAAAGAAAAAGAAAAACATATGTACAACTTTTACAAAGAGAATTTAATTTGCACACTAGTAGCATTCACAAGAAGTGAAAGGGAGTGAGCAATGTTGAGCAAATTACTTAGATTAAGAGGCTTAAGGAAACAATACTACTGCTGCTGTGTAGTGAAGATTTAAGGTGGGCCATTGCAGTTGCATAGCCAGTTGGTGAGAAAGTGTGAATTAAGGAGTCTTTTGAAAGTGGGTGTTTTGTTTTGTAGTCTAATGTCAGGAGGAAGACTATTCCAGGTGTTAGCAACTTCGTTAGGGAAGAGGGATTCCCCAGTGCTATTTTTACATGGGATTTTTTTTTAATCAGGGCTTTATTGATGGAGCGTAATTGTCTATTTGAAGTATAGAAGTTTAGTAGTCCAGATAGAGCAAGGTTTTTTCTAGATAGTATAGTATTTGGTGTGCTAGGCTGAGTTGGTGGAATTGTAATAAGTTGGGGAGCTCAAGCCAATGTAAAGTATGTAGAGACTGGCAGTGGTGGGAGAGAGATTTCACAATGGTAGCAAATCTGTCGATTTTGTGGTAACATGTAGAAAGTCTGTTGAAGTCGGTCTTATTTAAATTTGTTAGTACTGGACATGCATAAAGTAATGTAGCTAAGAGATGGGTTCTAGCTATAGCAGTTCTAGATTCGGAAGTAAGGTACTTTTTGCAGTGGTATAGGGTCCCTGGCTTTTTGTGAACTTTGGAGATAGTTAGGGATATATATTTGTTGAATCTTAGTTGTTGGTCTATTATAATCCCTAGTAAACCTGGAGAAATGGGGATCCTATTGGCTGAGAATATAGTGAAGGTGGATTGGTCATTGGTCTTTGTTTGGTGGAATAGTATGAGTTGGGTTTTGTTTGGGTTCAGTATCAGTTGTGATTTATTTAACCAGTTTTCTATCTCTGTGAAGGATTCCTGGGTGTTTTGTTGGAGCTGCTGGAGATTAGATGTGGAGCACATTAGAGTTGTGTCTTCAGCATATTGTACTATTTTGGCTTTTGCGGTAGATAAGTGAAGTTGATTTGTAAAAATATTAAAGAGAAGGGGGGTGAGAATGGAACCCGGGGGAACTCCTTGTGATACTGGGAGAGGGGGAAAAGGGAGCCATGCCATTTGATTGACTGAATGCTACTATTTAGGTAACTTTTGAACCAGAGCAGGGTGGGATTGTCCATGTTGAGATCAGAGAGACAGGTTAACAGTTTATTGTGGGAAACTGTATCGAATGCTTTGGATAAGTCTAGAAAGATGGCAGAGACTAGTTTGCCTTGGTTTCTATGTGCATTTGTGGTGTTGGTGAAATTGATTAGGGCAGTGGTGGTGCTGTGTGATGGTCGAAAACTGTGTTGAGTTTTGGCTAGTAGATTACTGGTGATAAGTTGGGTAAGGAGTTGGTAATGGACACATCTTTCTTGAATCTTTGATAGGGGTGACAGGATTGTGATGGGTCAATAGAGAGGTCGGTAGAGGGGCCACCTTTGTGGAGCAGAATGATGTATGAGGATTTCCACAAGGATGGAGTGATGTGCTCAGTAATGGATCTATATTTCAGTAAAGAAATGGGGTAAGCTATGGCCTTAGATGTAGTTTGAAGGTAGTCAACTGAGAGGTTGTCTGCAGCAAGGGTGGTGGGTTTGAGTTTGGATAAAAGCTTTTGGATGGTTGGTGTTGGGACAGGTTTGAGTGAGAAGGGGGTATTTATTGTTTGGTCCTTAGGGGATTATGGGAGGTTGGTGGGATTTGTATTGTTAATAAGTTTAAGTATAGAAGAGGTAAAGTAGTTGTTTAAATTGGAAGCTATGTCTGAGTTTGATCCTTCTATATGGGGTGGGGGGGTAGAAGTTCTATCAGGTTTGAGGATATTGTTCACTGCTGCTCCAAATTTTTGAGGGTTCGAACTGTGTTTTCTTTGTAGAGAAATGTAGTGGTTTTGTTTGCCATTTTAATTTTTTTTGCCCTTTTGCGAAGTTCAAGGAAGGTTTGCCTAGTTGTGGGGGTTTTGAGTTGGCGCCAGGTATTCCAGGCTTTATCCCTTTCTTTGAGTAAGGATCTAGTGGATTTTTGTAGCCAAGGGGCTGGGTTACTATGAATCCTAATTGTTTGAAGTGGGGCTGGGCACTTTAGGATGTTTAGAAGTGTGCAGCTGAAGTATTAAACTGCCTGGTCTAGTGGAAGGGTTTTGATGGGAGTCCAGTTGCAGGAATATAAGGCATCCAAGAATTAGCTGGTGGGGAAGTTTTTTTGGGTGTGAGTGTGAAGTAGAGAGGGAGAGTTATTAATTTTGAGTTTGTGTCTAAGAAAGATAGTGGGATTGTGGTAGCTTAGAGAGTTGGCCAGTGTACCACACTGATGAGCAGTATTAGGGTTGCTTGTGAGGATCCAATCTAATATGGAGTCATTTTATGAAGCTTTATCAATACAGGTGGGTGTATTTATGAGATAAGATGAGTGAAGTTATATAAATTAAGATGGTTAGTTGGTGAGGGAGAGTGGATGGAGTTCCAGTTGATATTAACGTCACCTAGCAAGATAGTTTCTTGGGGGATGGAATGGGAATCCCAGTGGAGTATTGACTCTAGGGTGGACAGTTTGTTGCCTGGGGGTAGGTAAATGCCAATTATGTTTAGATGCTTGTGCTGATTAATAAGAAGTTTTGCAGCTAGAGTTTCTGCATTATTAAAATCTAGGGATTCTTTCTGTAGGAGATGGATTTTTAGGTTTGTTTTGTAAAGAAAGGTAACACCACTACCTCTTTTGCCTATTCTGTCAGCTCTAAGAATATTATATCCAGATGGGGTTATGGAGTTGTGCTTAACATGTGGCTTGAGTCAGGTCTCAGTAAGGAGCATAATGTCAGGGTCATATAAGGAGATTGTGGCATGGAGTTATTTTATTTTGTTCATGATACTGCAGATGTTCAAGCTGAGTATAAGTACGTCTGCAGGTTGATAGTTGAATGGAGGTTGACAGTTATTTGTGGCTGATGGGTTGGGGTGGATAGCCCCTGCTAGTAGCTGGGTTGCAACATTGTTAATAGTTTTGAGGTATTGTTCTGTTAGGGAGCTGAACCTGAGACTTGGTTGTTTTTTGGATTGTATGACATAGTAAGTAGGTGTAGTGAGGTCGCTGAGGGATGGGTTATAATGGCAGGTGATATTGTAATATGTTTAGGGGGTATAGTGTGGATGGGGTATGATGGGGGTATTGGGTTATTAAATCAGGTGGGTAAAACGTGATAGGATGTAGTAATAGACAGTATGGAGAGGCAGGTGGATAGTGTGGCTATTACTATGGGATTAGTGAAAAGTGAGGAGATGGGTTGTGAGACATGGTGTCACTGATTTAGAATTGGAGGTATAAAAGTTAATATGATTGGAGAGTGAGTCAGATGAGTGCGGGATGGGTTGGAGTATACAGGGAGCCTGTAGGGGGTGCTCAGCTATGTATGGACAGGGGAGTAGAGTGAGATAGAGTGTATGATTTGGTGTTATAGTAGATTTTGGGAGGTGTTTGAGAATTGCTGTGTTTGGATTGAATAGTGGGAGGTGTTATGAGGGGTCAAGTGACTTTGGTTAAGAAAAAATCTAGATGTAGTGGGGATGGGTGGGGAATGGGGGCAGGATAGGGGAGCAGAGTGAAGCCCAAGCTCAGTGAGGGTAAACAGAATGGGTCTAAACCCACCGGGACTGAACCAGGACCACAGAAGTGGCACCAAAAAAACAATCAACCAGGCTAGACCTTAATACCAGCCATGTAAGCAATTCATACAAAGACAATATTTATGTTACTGAATCTGAGTTTATTTGAAAAGGAAGGGGAGACCGGAAAAAAAAAGGTTTTGCCATTTAACCAGTGTCGGTGGAGGGAGAGTGATATGTGGTTGTCTACTACCATCTAGTGGTGTGATAGGAATGAGATATCAACACCAGGAGGCAAGTTAAGATATTGGGCTTATAGTTTTCCCTTCCGAGTGTGCACTCCATGTTAATTAGAAAAAGCTAACTTTAGGATATCACAACATAGTCAGTTATTTCAGTTAGAAGGTCAGTAATCTTATGAGAAGGCATCTACGCTGTGCACCCTAGATTGATGATTGTCCGAGCAGAAAAAACTGCTGTTGAGAGAGGAACTTTTTGGTATTCCTGAGGGTAGGGGAGACCGCTGCACATGTAGTGATTTGGCTGCGCACCCTGGATTGATGATTATCTGAGCTGAAAAAAACTGTTGTTGAGAGCGGAACTTTTTGGTATTCTTCAGGGTAGGGAGACCGCCACACATGTAGTGATTAGGCTGTGTACCCTGGATTGATGATTATCTGAGCAGAAAAAACTGCTGTCGAGAGATGAACTTTTTGGTATTCCTGAGGGTTGGGGAGACCACCGTACATGTAGTGAGTAGCTGTAATAAGCAGCCCCTGTGTGGTGCAATTAAATTACATTGTGATGTTGCAGCAGTCTTCTACAAAGGTGAGGATCCATTTTTGAAATAATCATAACACCTACCCAGTACTGACATTCTGCAAAAATCTGGACAGATAAGGGTTATGCCATCAAAAAGGCATGGTTATTATCCTTACTACGTTCATCAAAAGGGTGGGAATTCAAAATTCTTCCATTCAGAAGAAAATCTAAGAAAAGTAGTGGTCTTTTGTAAGTACTCCACAAATACATCCAATACATGTGGGGGACCCTTCCAAATTAGAAAAATGTCATCCACAAAGCAATGGTAGAAACTGACATACTCAATAAATGGGTTCTCATTAAAAACCGTCTCATGTTCCCATTGTGCTAGTACCATATTGGCATAGGTGTTGGCACAAACTATGCCCACGGCAACACCCATTGTCTGAAGAAAGAAACTCGTAATTGCCTGGAACTTTGCTGAGTCTAATTATGATGTCTGCCAAAAAAAGCAATTACTAGAAAATGGAAATCAAAGTCTAAATCAACTTTACTAGAAGTAATAAAAATAATAACAGAGTTAAAACGAGTGGAACTGAGAAGTTTAGAAAATAGTAGAAGCACATTACATAGGAAATAGGAACTGTGGGATCAATGTATACAGAGGAGGAATGAGGTTTAAAAGAAGGCAGAATTTAAATGAGCTGTGTAATGGTTGACTAACAATGACTGGATATGTTAAAAGTAATGTATAATGTTTGCAGCTACAGTTGTGTTGCACGGTTTGGAATGTATAATGTTTGAAACTGAGATTGTGTCGCTATAGTTTATTGTCATTTATATAAATGTAACACGACCTAGGTCATACATGATAATTTCATAAAGATGTTTCTTGTTTTAAAAAAAAAGCAGCAAGTCTCAAACCTCCCAAAACGAAGGACTCTCCAACAAAACTAAATGGCTATTCAAAAGAACTTATGACCCCCCCCCCCCGCCTTGGTTCTCTTTCTCTTCCAGAAAGTTTGAATCTGAATTTTTCTCTTTTGCAACAGATTGTTTCAGACAAATGGGTTCTGAAAATCATTCATCAGGGTTACAGATGTCAGTAGGAGAAAATTCTTGTTTTCCGGGGGGGGGGGGGGGGCATTCTTCATTCTGCAGATCAGATTTTATTTTTTGTTTCCACCTGTTCTTCATCACATGCTTCCCAATGAGTGATAGAACCAGGTCCTCCTTCCCAGGAGGGGAAGGGGTTTTATTCAACAATGTTTCTAGTCCCAGAGAAATAAAACACTTGGTGACCAGTTCTGGATCTTTCTTTCCTAAATCTGCTTGTGATAGTGCCCATATTCAAAATGATGTTACTTCACAACCTTTGCTGCTTCTTCCAAGTTTTCTGGTAACATTGGCTTGAAATATGCTTATAATCACATTCCTATTCATCCAGACTACAGGTATTTCTTAAGGTTTTGTGTATCTATATCATATTATCAGTTCTCTGCCTTACCCCTTGGACTCTTCACCACACCAAAAGTGTTCACAAAGTGTCTAGTTCCAGTTATAGCTAATTGCAAGCTGCAAGGCATCCACAATTCTGTATTTAGACGACTTGTTTGTCTTTTCAGTCTTTTTCAAAATGCCAGGAATCTCTTTTTGGGGTGAGACATCTCCTGCACAAGCTGGGATTCCAAGAGAACATTCAAAAGTCTTTCTTGACTCCCTCACACAGAACTGTGCTGCTGGGATGTCAGATAGAGTTTAAAGACCGTTTCTTCCACAGGAAAAATAAATCTTTATATATATTTTTAAGGTTTTCCACTCAGACTTCAGTAACTGTGAGGGAGTACCTCAGGATTTTGTGTCTCATTGCATCTATGATACTCATGATACCCCTGGCAAGACTCCACATGAGAAAGATACAGTA
Organism: Protopterus annectens; assembly: GCF_019279795.1. Classification (NCBI taxonomy): domain Eukaryota; kingdom Metazoa; phylum Chordata; order Ceratodontiformes; family Protopteridae; genus Protopterus; species Protopterus annectens. Next base: position 148,155,205 of record NC_056743.1, on the reverse strand, counting down.
GTATCTGAAACCTCTTTGTTCCCAGCATCAACACCCTTTATCTTTTCAGATTCCAGTGCTGGGGTTTGTTAGAAGAGAAATCACATGGTGGAGACAAGAGATATCCCTAAATCAAGGTCTCCCCTTCTCCCTGCATGCTGCAAAGCAGTCATTCACCACAGATGCTTCAGACTTTTCTTTGGGAGCAGTTTTAGGAGAGATAAACGTGCATGGGATGTGGGACACCAAGACAGATGCAAGCACATAAATATCTAGGAGATGCTTGCCCTGATCAAGGCACTCAATTCTTTGAACTATATTTGATCACTGGGACCTCTTCAAGTGGTTACAGACAATTCCACAGTCATGTGGTACATCAACAGGCAAGGGGGAACTAGGCCATACCCTCTTTGTAGATTAGCCAAGTAGACCTCTTTGCCTTCTCTCTGAACAATCAACTGGCAAACTTCTGTTCCAAGACTCCATGCAAGAAGATCTGGAAGAAAGATGCCTTTTCTTTTCTTTGGACAGTATGTTCCTGTATGCCTTTCCACCCTTTCCAATAATACCCAGGGTACTTCTGAAGATTCAGAAGGAATGCCCCAGAATCATTGTAGTGAATCCCTTCTAGCCCAGGCAAATGTGGTTCTCCACTCTTTTGGAAATGGCCAGTAGCAATTACCACAAACTTCTTCACAGAATGGATCTACTCCCACAAGAACAGGGGTGCTTCATACATCCCAACATCAATTATCTTCAACTGACTGTCTGGATGATAGGGTATTAATTCTTTTTAGAAACCTGTTTACTGAGGAAGTACATCATGTACTAATAGAGGCAAAAAAGACTGCTACTAGAAAATCTTATATTAGCAAATAGAAAACGTTTTCTAGTTGGTGCCAGCAACATAACTAGCACCCATTTTAGGGCTAGTTGTTGCCTGGTTTTACAATATTTGTGTGAGTTACTATCCAATGGCCTTTCTTATTCCTCTAACTAGGTTCATTTGGCAGCCATTTCAGCATGTCTGCCTGTGGATCCTCCACTTTCAAGGCAGTCAAATGTCAAAATGTTTTTGAAAGGGTTTTGTATAAGATGCCGCCAAGGAAACTGATGGCTCTTCAAATGGATCTTAATTTTGTGTTAGAGAAACTACCACTTGCTCCATTTGAACCAGATAATCTGGCTGACTTGAGGTTCCTAACATGGAATACAGTTCTACCACAGACCAACTATAAAACAAGGTCAGATGAAAAGAAACAGTCAACTAAAAAAGATTCATCCAAAACACGGCTCCACCAGTAAAATAATTTGTTGTGCTTTCATCCGCAAGAGTCTTCTTCAGAAAAACAAACATAAGAAATATCCAAATTTTAAAATACATTTCATCCAATGGACAGCAATTAATAATACAAGTTACCAATAAGAAGTGTCTAACAATTATCTAATATAATTGATGTGACATAAAGAACATTTAGGTGCAGATTCAATAAAGGCTATACAAGCCGCTAAAACTGTATATGTGTTGTGATGTGACATGCACATGTAAATGCACTGTTTTGTATTCAGTAAGTGCCTCTACATGGTGTATAGAGCCATGCAATCATGGTAAACACTGCAGTATGCTAATTACAACATAAGCAGCTGAATTGTATGCTAATCAACCAATCCAAGATGGAAGAGCTATTCAATAAGCTATAAAACAACCATGTAGACTCAGTGATGGTTTTCCCTGTGAATTCCAAAACCTATTAGAATACAGCTATGGAAAGGTGTCTACACAGAAACAATGTTAGGGGCTTCTGTTGCATTAATTCATGTGTCTGTGCAACAGGCTGAAGTCTATGCTGCTGTTGCTTTTGCTAATAGACTAAGGCCAAGAGGAAGAAGATTTTGATTTTTCAGACCCTGTTTAACTTATCACAATCTACATGAGGTGGAAATTGTAGAGCATTACAGTGTGGATAGACACACGCTACAGGAACTCTGCAACCTTTGTTGTCCTCAACTCAGACCAAGGGCAAACAGAGGGGAACCAATGTCAGTGGAGACAAAGGTATGTGTAGCACTTAGAATTGTATCTACAGGAACCTTTCAGAGGACAACAGAGGACATGCTGGGGGTGTCTCAGGCATCAGCATCCAGGATACTCAATCAATTCCTGAATGCTATGCTCCAACATGCCAATGACCAGATATATTTTCCCAGTATTCCTGAGGACAGGGACAGAAATATGCAGGAGTTCTACCTTGTAGCATACTACCCTAAAGTACTGGGTGCCATAGATTGCAGACAAGTAGAAATCAAAGTACTACCTGGGGAACATAGAAGGGTCTATATAAATAGAAATGGCTTCCACTCCATTGACTGCCAAGTTGTGTGTAACATTAAGGGAATCATCATGAATATGTGTGCAGACAACCCTGGCAGTTACCACAACTTACATATCTGGCACAACACCCAACAATATCAGATGTTCACTAGGGGTGATAGCCCACAGGGTCATTTACTGGGGATACAGGTTATGCACTGGAACTCTGGCTGATGACGCCCATCAAAAATGCACACCCACCCACTGAAGAATGACATAATCAGGCACACACTCAAACCAGAAATATCATAACATGTGTTTGGGCTGCTGAAGTCATGGTTCCAGTGCCTAGGTACATCTGGGGCAGCCCTGCAGTACAATCCACTTACATGTACTGAAATCTTCACTGTCTGTGCCATAGTTCATAACATCATTCTGAAGAAACAGCTTCAGCAGGATCAACAAGGGGAGGGGGCACACATCCCTCCACCACTGTTAAGGTCACCACAGCCACACACAGTTGAGGAGTCCAGCTGCTGTAGGTGTAGGCAGACATAGGTGTCCTCAATATGTCCTTGAATTGGCTAAGAGGGAATGCATAGTGCACTCACTCACTCACTCACTCACTCACTCACTCACTCACTCACTCACTCACTCACTCACTCACCATCTAAGGGGCTAAAACCTTCATCCTATGCACATACATATAGTAGCATTGATGCAAGGCAACACTACAACCTTTATGTACCCATGTAATGGCTGTGCGTCATTGCATTAGACAGTCAGTCCTGAACTAAAACTGTAGCAGCTGCCAGATTTACCTTGTAAGTGTTGAACCTGAGATAGAACAAACAATGTGCTATAATACAAATGAATGCCATAGCCTTGAAAACTCTTACTTGGTAATGTCAGTAAGTAAAAGGTGGTTGATATTTACAGCAATTACATCAAGATATGACAGCAGTGAGTTATGGGAGTATCTGTGTCCTCTATCAAATAATAGGCATCAGGCATACAAAAGTCACACATTCATACCTCTCAAAAGTAGTGATTGTCACCAAATGTCCTCAGTCTGGCCTCATACTTTTGTACTGGCAAATCATTAAGGAGAGAAGTTAGAAATTAATGACATGCATTTCAGTTTCACACTTCATATCCCTCAGAAAAAATCCTAAAAATGTTAATGCAAAAACTGTTTGATTCTATCAGCTGTTTCTAACTTTGTAAGACCAAAATATTTAAAAAGCCTCCCTGTTGTTTAGCCTTTGTCCCATTTTTATTTATGGCATGGTCCACCTTTTTTGCTGTAAGAGTTGTTGGGTGGGGGGCATGTACACATTACAAAAACATGTAAGAAAGCAGTACAATTAGCAAAACAGATATTCTAAGCACTAAGTCAGCTATGCACCCTGAGCATCAGAAACAAAGCTTATGTATCCCTGAAGCCAAAAGATAAAAAATAAGGATATGGCACAGTTATTATCACTTGTACAAGGTGTTTTGTGTGTGTGTGTGTGTGTGTGTGTGTGTGTGTGTGTGTGTGTGTGTGTGTGTGTGTGTTGGGGGGGTCAGGAAGCCTAGGTTGACACAAAAGATAACTGAATGCATGTGAATAAGAAAGAGAAACAGGCAGACTTTTGGATTAAGTAACAAATGGCCACTGAACCATGTAATTATTATGTGTGTGTATGGGCCTTCGAGGTGAAATTGGTGTGTGAGTGTCTGCAGGAACACAGCCAAGCTCTGTGTTAGCTCTACATCCTGGTATGTCAGACAGGTGTGAGCTGTGCATGGTAGAGTTGGCAGTTCATCATCGTCATAACAGACCCTGAGAACTGGTTCTGCCAGGAGTGCCAATGGCACATCCATGCCCATAGTCAGATGCACTGCTGCTACCTGAATGTGACTGATGTCTGCTGGATGAGCTGTCCTCATGAGGATCCCCAGGATGACGACACCATGGCTTACCTTGTCTGGGTGAAGACACCTCAACCACTGATGGAGCAATGGAAGTAGTGCCACTATGAAAGTGCAATTGAGCATGACTATGTTGGCTAACATCAGATGATGTGGCTGACCTACATCGATGTGGATGCTGCCCCTCTCCCCCTCCAAACAGATGTTCCATCCAGATACTGCTCATTCTAATGTGTCATTCATCTGATCCATTGAATCAGCAACACCATGGAGACAGTCACACATCAGCCTGTACCACATCTATAACCCTAAACATTTCATCGGAGGACTTATTGGAATGTCCCTGCACCACCATGATGGGCCTAAACATACATTGAGTGGCATGGAAAGACACACCTGGATTAGGTGGAGGATGTACAGCAGGCCTATTCCAAGTACCCTTGACAAGCCTCCTGTATGGCACCTCACCCACACTTTGGTTACAGCCAGAGTCAACAGGCACTGAAGCTGCAGTAATCACTTTTTGACCGAGTGTCTCACTCTCCACCTGTCCAATAACTGAGGGCTTACTGGAATGGGGTTGGCATAGGCCTACTGGCTGTGTCTGATGGAATTACAGGGGGATGGCTGACTGTCAACCTCAGTGTCAGATTCAGCATCTGCACTCCCAGCTGTGCCTCTGTTTGCCCATCATCATCATCATCATCATCATCATCATCATCATCATCATCAGAGTCTGGTGATACTCTGACATTAGGCGGTAAGAATCCTACACATCCACTGTTAGGATCACCTGTGATAATAAACAGCAAACATAGGAAAGAAATCAGTACCTACGCTATTATAGTCCAATAAATGCTAACAAATTAACACTGGCGCCACTACTACAGACAGTACAGCAAAACATATAACAGTCCTGACATCCACATCACACATATTGATAAAATAAATATTTCTGTAAACTGCTCATCAGTACTGATATAAAAATGTTTGGCTTATGATGTGCAGATGACTCCAGAGTTCCTAGGGAGGATGGTCCTGGAAAAAGTTAAGTAAAAGGTAAGCACACCAACATCACAATTAACAGTAACATAGGGGGTTAAAACTTTTGCCCTTTATATGTCCATTAATGACACTTTTAGCAAAAACTTGGATAACATGTCCACCCCAAGCCTATGTGTAATCAACCAAAATGTATTGTTAAGTGTATCAGTTTCCAATTAGTCACACACAAAGCAAGGCTGGATTCAAAACAAGGGGATTAACAAGAGCAAACAAATCTCTGTACAAACAATTTTGTTTGTGCCAACACAGAAATGGAACTTGGTACCCCCAACTACAAAACAACAGGCAAATTACACATTTTGCTAACAAACAAAAAATGAATAAAATGTCAGTGAACTGCTATAAGTGCTATCAAAGAATCTGACCCAAAAACATGTGTAAATATTTATCACAGAACATCAATTTTATACAATTGACAGTCACCTCTACCTGTGGCCAGCACTCTCTAGAGGTGTCTATAAGCCATCCTAGAAGACTAAGACTCTTGTGTCATTGACAATATAGGACATTTACATTTCACTGAAATAAGAGAAGAATAAAAAGAGAAAACAGTTGTAACATTAGCACTTGTGACAAAAGTTAATAAGGCTGTGCATCTGATAAAGTAAAATGTCCTGACAAAAATGCCTATGCCACATCAGTAAACTTCTAAGAAGTACATACAGATAAAAGTAGCTTTTGGTAATACACATATAAAATATTTCTAATTTACATGTGACCATATCCAGTATATAACAGAAAAATGCAATCATATCTTATCAAGATCCAGTAATTTTCTGTACAGATACACCCAATGTTATAGTAATTTTCTTCTGTGTTATCTACATAAACAAGTCTCCCCAACTTCAGTTTCCCTAGCTATGTGGTTCACTTTTTTATAGTGTAGAGTCACGCATGTGAGCATCATGAAGATGGAAATGAGGTGTGAGCTCATTAGAATTGCTGAATCTCAACTTCTTGGCTCTCTGTATCAGATGTAAACATAGTGCAGACACTCCCTCAGTGTCTATTGTTAATGGATTACAACTGTGAATGATTACTGGTAGGGAGAAGGAAAACACAACAACAATTCAGACTACCTTGCCTCCAGTGAGTGTGTCAGCCAGGTTAGATGTACAAAGTGTAGAAGCAATTGTATCAACATTTTAAATGTAAGTAATCAGTATACATTTTACAGTTTCTATGCAGTAACATCCAACCTCCCCTGCATTTGTTGCCAACTGTATATTATTGCCATTTAATATTCTCACACATTTTAAAGGCGATACAAAATGCCTTACCGACTGCATGTCTCAGATTACTGATCAGATAAGAGAAGAATGGGCAACATATAGAGAGATAAAACAGAGCTGTATTTCTGCAAGCAATAGTCATAAATGTAACATGACACCACCACACTAAAATAAATGAACAACTAGGATCCGAATGAAGTAGAAAGCACTCAGTAAAAAAACTGTTTTAATTCTAGTACCTAAGTGAAAACACCTTCTCTGAGTCATAAATGGTTGTGTGATCATTCATTGCACTACATCTGAAATTAATACATATACAAAGAACTCAAAAGTGTACAACTGTCATATGTTTTCTTAATATTGTCAATGATGTTGCAGTTGCTTGTATGCACAATGATTTTCTTTCTCTATTGCAAAGCTGTTTCTGTGGAAAAGAGGGGTAAGACACCCTTAATGTGTTTTGAAGGTTCATTGGAGTGAGAGTTTAAACCTGACCTGTGTAAAAATATGTCATGTGTACAAACATAAATTTTGTAGTGTTGTTTATTTAATAGATTTCTTTTCTCTTTTTTATGCCAGTATTTGCATTGTGCATGGCTTAGTGCAAACAGGGAAATGAAGAAACACAGTAAATGTCATGCAAAGTATTTCTTTGACAACCAATATCAACTACACCTGTGAATCCCCCTTGTGTGTGTAGCATATCTGCTAAACACATTGATCCACACGGCATATACTATTAGTATAACAGGTTGCAAGTCCCACCTTTGTCTTTGAAGGATGAAACCTAATAAACACTGATCACAAAGCTAAAACAAGTTTAGCTTTGCTTGTCTTGTTTGAGTGACACTTACCGTTATGGAAACCTTAACTAGTGGCCCACACTGGAAGCAGCTAGAACACCTGCAGACAGGACACAGACATTCTAAATGTCAAAAAGGATATATTATTGCATTTTTTTGCTTTCCATCATGCAACACCACTTAGCAACATTGCACGTCAGTTGGCAACCTTCTCCAACACCAGCAGGTCTAGAACACCTAGAGAGAGGAAGCAGATAGGCAACAATTTCAAAATGGATATATTCTATTAATTCTGTTGGGCACCATGCAAACACAGTAAGTGGCATTGCATGGCAGTTAACACACAGAAGTTAAGAATAAACAGGGAAATATGAAACTGTTATTTAAAGGAGATCTGCACCCCAAAACTGAAACAAAACCATGTTTTTCAGCCAATCTTGAACTTTTCTGGATTACTAATACCTAATTATCAAAGTAAATGGTTACTATTATTTTCTAATTTGTTATACCCCAAATGATCTGAAGAGGCTGCCATTGCTATGATTATTTAGTTTTACAGTAAATGTCTTCACCTTCCTGATGTCATGTTAGAGGGACAGAAAGAAATCCTTATGATGAGGGGATCATTTACTGTAGTTTTCTCTCATCAGTTTAAAACATTGCTGTGACTGCTTACTTTTCACTGTCAGTATCAATACACATTTTTTAATTACTGTGCTTCCTTTGATTTTCATCAGTGGCCATCTCTGTTGCAGCATTTTAAAGAATGTTTGAATGATGGGCTTGAAAATGTAGCTTAGTTAATTGTTTTTTTTTTCAAAGTAACAACTGTAGTTCAGTGTTCAAGAGTGAGATCCTGTGATTTATTTGTGTTACTTGGGCTGAGATGATTTGTGCTGCATTCACAGTTTTAAGTATTGTAGCTAGAATTAAAGTTTTGATGTTAATCTTCTTTCCTCAACTGCAGAAGACGTGCACTTTTGCAGAAATTACAATAGAAAAAATTCAAATAGTGACAACAGAAAGTAGGAAGAGTTAGACGGACATATCTGCTTTCTTACTTTGTGGCAAAGAGTTTTGTTAAAAGGAAAGACATTTGCACCTGAAAACTAAGCGTGAAAGTCCTGCCATTGTTCAAACTCCAGGTTGCACTGTTTACCTGAGGTGTGATGCTAGCAATCTGTAACTGCTAAGGCACATTTAAATGTTATTGTTTTCATAATGGCTTTGTTGTTGGGATAAGTTACTTAACTCAATTACTGTGCTACTCTTAGCAGCTGTTGTGATGTAAAAGATGAGACATATGCAGAAAAGAAAGGCAAACATAATTATTAAATGATTTTCTATATGTTGAAGTGTTTAGTGTTGGATTACAGGGAATGAAAAACACTTTTTGGAAAGAGAAACTTGAATTTTGAGTAGAGTTCTCCTTTAACTATTCCTGTGGCAGCAGGTGTAAGTATAGGGCTGTAAATCAGATGGTCCTGGGTTCTAATACAGGAAGTTCAATATATTTTTACTGTTGTTAACAGTTCAGTTTATAGTTATGAACAGGAAAATATCTAAGTGTTATTTCAATATTCCTGTGGCAACAGGTGCAAGTGTAGGGCTGCCATATACATAGTCCTGGGTTCTAATACAGGAAATCCCAGACATTTTTACTGTTGTACCATTTCACTTTATATTAAATATCACTTATAACAATTTAAACATAATTATAAATAACAATAACTATGTATAGCATTGGAGCTCATATGAATTATATGTATGAGGGATAAGACGCATTTACTGTGCTTTGAAGGTTCAGATATATGACTGATGGTATACTGATTAATATGTTTCTGTAATCATAATTTTGTTCTCTAGCCTTTGCTAGCATTCAGACATCAATAAGAGCCATACACACATGAATAAGTAAACCAGGACATTGTGAGATGGCACACATATATAATTAACCCCCCCCCCCATTCTGTCATGTGTATTTATATGTAAATAATGAGTATGTCAGAGAAGCACTGCGGAAGAAACTGTTTTGTCTCTTATGCATAGGTTTGAATCCCACATTGTAAAAATAAATTTTATCAGTGTGTAAAGTCAGACAAAACTTTGTCAGGTCATAACTTATTCATGTATGCAAAGTTAAATAAATTAACAGTTACAGCAGCAACCAATCCTCAAACTAATGCCAACTATCAAATTAACCTTTCAGTTTAGAAAACTGCTTTCCTCTCTGTTTGGCACCGTTGCTCTCCACTTAACATCATGCAAACATAGCTGACATCATTGCTTGAGTTTGCCCATTACCAGTACATGCGATAGCATGCATTGGCAGGAAATCATTATTTGCTATTGCAGTGTTTTCTGGTTAGACATGTCTGGTGTTAGAGGGGAAGGTGCCCAATGTAGGGCACTGAGGTGGGGTATTGAGGGGTTGAGAATCCTTATTGGACTCCTGGTAAAGTGCCATAGCCAAAGGCTTTTGCAGGGGAACTATACTGGTTCCCAGTACAAGTCTGAGGCATGGAATAGTCTGGCCAAGGCTGTATGTAGTGTAACTGGCATTCCACGCACTGGAGAACAGTTTAGGCACCACTTTAACGACCTAAAAAAGGTACAAGAGGGATACACTCAACCAGTAGATTGATGAGTTCAGAACTAGCAACATCCCACAGTTGTGTAAGTATGCTAATGAAGAGAATTAATAATAGATAGAAAGCTAAATATAGGCAAGACTGGTATGCATGATGTTCTTCTGTTCTGTTCTTTTCCTTTCACAACTAATTCAGAAATCAGTCCAAATAGGCAGGCCCAAACTGAGCCTCTAGAGAGACTGATAAAAGCAAGTAGTATGTATGCAGTGCAAGAGAGATATTATTGTAGCTTTTAAATAAAAAAAATATATTTTCTATACAGTAGTAGCAAAGTAAGCATGCATATCCTAACTGTAAAAGCAAGTATGCATGTGTCAGTCTGTAGCACAAACCAACTTTAAGTTAAGTGTAAGACTGTAGTCCGACATTGTGGGTTAAATACCATGGGTAACAAGTATAAAATAGTGAAATCCTTCAATAATATTATATAGATTAAATTCTACAAAAGTGGCATAAATGCCCTACTGTTAACTTTAATTTGTATAGTTGCACCAAGCATATGTTCAATATCTGCACATACTCTCATACTGTTATCAGTAAGGCTCAAGTTTGCTCACCACTTAACTATGCACAAACAGGGAAAGCAATAAAAATGTGCATCTCAGATGCACACACACTTTGTCTCCGACCACGCAAACCAGCTGCTCTGCGGTGCTCTAGGCAAAGTAGACAATAACATGTATTACTTTTGCTTTGTTTACTGTACATTTAATCTTCATCCCATGAAAGTACATATAAAATAAAAACAAAATGAAGACACTATCTAAGAAAATAACACATATTTACAACCTTGGTCTCTTAGTATTTGTTCACAAATATATCAACTACACTACAGAAATAAATAACAATGTCTTATATATCATACACATCTTTATAATGATAATACACATTCAGATTTCCAATACTTGTAGTAATGTGGAAACCTGTTTGCGTATAGCTTGTAAAGCTGTATCCATTAACCCCAAGTACCTTCTCATGGTGCATCTGTGCTTAACACCAAGTGCACCATGAGAAGATAGGAATTCCATTCTGTTAACCCCGAGTGCCTTCTTCCAGCGCACTTAACTTCACAGTCAGATAGTAACTCCACTGTTGAAAATTAAGTTGAAAAGTAACTGAACTCTGTCAGTTACCTTGTCAGCTTAATTTTCAGCATAGAGTTACCTGGTGGTTATATTTGAGTTTTCGGAGAAAATCGGCTTGCAAGTCACTCTGTACTTTCTTCTGATAGCAAGCCGATTTTCTATGCAAGCCGTTCTAATCACAGTTCACTTAACTCCTCCACCCCTGATGTAAAATCCTTTGTTCTGTCCCAATAAATAGGGGTTCCAGCAGTAAAAGTTCCCTTTCTTTTTCTTGCTTTTGCAGGAATTACTGCTGGATCCCTCTTGTTATCCTGCTGATCACTTAATGAACCCGGCGAGTTTTGCTGCAGTTACAGCTCTCGGAAGAAAGACCTGCACTGGAGATCTGTGTGTATTTTTAAAACAAACCGCAAGCCTCTCCTAAAGACCATTTCATCTCTGATCCATAAGGTAAGATAAGGCCCTGCTACAGCTTACATGGTTTTCTTGCTTATGCCCTGAAAACGCCCATTCCAATTAGGTATTCAAAAGTTTCTTAAAACTCCTGCTAATGCTATGCCTGCAATAAAAAATGCCGGAGGTCATGCCACTGAGGGAACTATAAGTCTCTCTCGTGTTGCTGGGAGCATTTGTTTTGTTGAGGGACTATTCCTCTGCAATTAACATTTCATTATTTCAAGTATGTTGTTACTATAGCCTCATAGCTCTTGCTTGTACGATGTGTTTATTGCTTTTTTAATGTAATGTGAAGTAGGGTTTCTAAAGAACAGTTTGCTGCTATGAAGTGTGTCATGCATTTAATGTTGTGCAATAAGATTTACGGCTGAAAAGTAATGCCAAACAATAATAGCATTTGCAAAATATGAAAATCCTTTTTTTACAATGTTCTTTCAAGCGTTTATTTTTTTACTTGCTTGTCTTATCCGTCACATGATCGCTGAATGTTAGCGAGTTTGTAGGGCAAGTTGTGAAGTATCCGTTTGTGTTGTTCAGGTTTTGCTCGTATAAATGTTGATCACAGATAACCTCTCAACCATATAGATTCATGCTGAATGTCTTGATTTCTGCCTCATATATTTTGCATAATAATAATTTCCGCATCTATACCCTTCAGAAAAGTACTGCTAACTCCAATCTTGTTATTTTATCAGCGTTCTAAGCTTGTAGGACTGAAAGTGTTCCTATCTGTTGCTTTGCACCTACTCTGAATATACGGCCTTTTTTATTATTGGTTTGAGAAGAACCAAGAGGTTTAAAATCTGTTCAACCTTTTATTCTCTCTTTGTTTTTTTTTTGCTTATCTGTATGGCACACTCAACTCTCTAAGTGCTTGTAAATTTGATTTCCCCACTGGTAGTATGATTCCTGTAATTTCTACTTGCATAACATATGTCTCTGAACAGATCCCGGGTCAGGCTTGAAAGCAAGCATTTGTGTTGACGATCATGTTTTTTTTTCCTTCATGATGTCAAACACGTGAAAAGATTGTGTCCTGCCTAGCTGCTAGATGCACTAGTTGCAGAGTTAGGAGTTAATATACTTAATTAGTATTTGGTGATAATTCTTCTGTGTATTTTATTTTCTTGTGAAGGAGGTCTACCTTTGTTGAGGATGCATTTTGAAAATATGTTCTGGCACAATTTTTGTGACTGCACAGCCGTCCTTTCTCTCTGATAGAGGAAACATTTCTCTGAAATTGTAAGGGGTTGTATATCTAATGTTGTGTTTTGTAAACTGTATTGTGTGCAAATAAATTACACACACCAAGAAATGTGTACTTAGAACCCCCCTTCATCTGTAACTTTGGCCAGTTGGAAAGTAATAATACTGCATGTTGTTCTGATTTATAACATGAAGCACCTGTGATTTGATTGTGGAAGGTGTAGTTGCATATTTGGAGATGACAAGGTATTGGATATAGTGAGATGTTATATCTGTGATATGCCCAGCTGTCAACAAAACTGGAGACAATTAGGGACAGTTAGAATATTAGCACTTTCAGCTTGAAACGTTGGCAGAAGAGAGTATGAATATGGGATCCATATCTGATATTATTGACGGATTTTAACGAGTTGCCCCAATCAGAGTCATATATGTGATTGAATTCTGCACATGTCCTTTCACATTTGGAGATATACTATGGGCATGTGACTATGCACGTAAGTTTATTTGCAATTTGTTTTCTACATTTAAAAATAATGACCATTGCTGTGTGCCAAGCAGTTTTAAAACTGACAAGATAGGGGGGGGGTCTTGATGAGCAGCATTTTATATGAAGTCAGTCTGTGGGCTAAAGAAGATAACTGGGTATTCTTTGTATTATAAAATATATGGGAATTTCTGATTTAGAAAATATTTATTTTTACTAAAAGGCTACACAGTTTTATAGCTTCTAGCCAAAGTTTGCTTGCTTGCTCCAGAAATTACTTCCTCTTGCAAATAGATGCTTTTAATTCTCTGTGTGCATCAAAACATAAGTTACCATCCCTTATCAGCTGTGGTACTACCCCCCATACTTCTGTGCACCAGCAAAGCTGTAGTATTGCTTGCTGCACTCTATGTACTTTACTGCTTTACCGAGTGTGTACTGTGTACCTGTGTTAGTTTTGTTGCTCTGCAATAACGTTTGAACAGTTATTATTTCAGATAGTCTTTTGGAAAACCAATAATTTTGTTCTCTGTTTTACTTTGATAGCCCTTTTGTTAGCCAAGGTTATCCACCAACCTTTTAATACCTTTGTCTTTTTATTTTCATTGTCATAAACGTTTATGTGTTTCAATTTTACTATTGATTCTCTCTTTCAGAGACAGAGTCCTCTGGCTTTTTTGCAGGTATATATTTTCAGTCAATGCTCTGACCCTTTCTTGCAGGGCTCTAATATCCTGGAAGAGTACCTTATTTATTTCTTCTTGTTGTTGGTTTTCTATTGGCTGTATAACCACTTTTTTGTGATTAGAACAGCTTGCATTTTTTAAAGACCTCCATTATTTTTATGAGTTTTTGTTTCTGATAACATGTATGAAATAATTTTTCATCTGAGTTTCAGATTTATTACTAATATGTCCATTATTCTGCCTAGATATTATATATTTCTGAATTCTTATTTATAAGTAAGATATTTAAGTTAGAATTAGGGAAAAACAAAGAAAAAGTAAAAATCTATAACTAAAAGTAAAAATCTATAACTACCTGAACTAGACATAATTACCATCCCACCCCACATTGTTTTAATTCTTTCAGATTATGTCACTTACATACTAACAGTCTCTTTCCCCATTTATACCATTTTGCACGGTATAGTAAATCTTATATATTTTACTATCAGTCTCCATAGACAATACTTTCTATTGCCTACGTTTATTAATTATTTTGTGTGTTTGTTCTTTCTCTTTCTTTTGCCACACATTGGGTGTTTTCATTAACCATATGCCTAGACTTCTCATGTTTTCCTACCCCAAAGAAAAAGGAATGCCTGTACCATCATGTGCAGGCACATAGTTTATTACAATTGCTTTTGTATTGGTCTCATTGATCTTATAACCAGCTAATTGATTGAATTTTCTCAATAACCTAATCATCCAAGTTTACCATTTTTTCTTGGTTAGTAATGTACAATATAACATCTTCTGAAAATAATCATATTTTTTCAATTAATTGTCCCCATTTGTAACCTGTTATTTGTGATTGGTCCAATTTGTTGTGAAGCACTCCAAATAAAGCTGTAATGCCCATCAGTTTATGTAGAATGTTCTTCTTTTATTGAATTACTGTTTTTTTTAGCCAGAGAGAAAGAAATGTGCGGTAGGGTGAATGCAAAATGAAATACTCTTCCATTTGTGATCTCAGTCCTTGTTACCTGAAGGAGCTTTTTGTACTGTGCTTGGCCTCTGATAAGCTGTAGAATTTTCCACAGGTCAGCTTTGAGACATCTGGGCATCACACATTTTTCTATCAAGCTGCTCACCTGTGGAACTTGTTACCACAATGGCTCCAAGAGTTTTTGTCATTGTTCAGCTTCAGATGGGCACCAAAGTCTTTGCCATGGCATTCAGTGGTGTGGGATGATCATAAATGATTGATCTATCATTAATAATTTGTTTTGTGTGTTATTTGCATTTCAGTATGTTATTTTTAATTCCTTTTGTTACCAGTGTTTTGTGTAAAAACATCTAAATACATTTGAACTCAAATTTGTTTTATTCTTCATCCTTATCTTGCATCATTTCCTGCATCATATTAGCTGCTGAAGTGACTGTTCGGCCAATCTGTGTCATTTTGGTGCCTGCATATACAGAATTATACAGAATACAAACAACTGAAGGGGTTACTGGGGACATATAGAAAGTCAGTCTGCAAATTACATTTGGTTTACATCACTTTTGCTTGTATTTGTGATTATACTGCCTGAGTGAGATAAAGGTTATCACTAGGTGACTACTGACAGCATGGAGCTATCATATTTTTGTGCATTTCTCCTGGCTTTGCCAGTCGTGTGGAATTTAGGTGGGAGGAAGGGCTCAGTAATATCTAAGTGTTATACTGTTTGACTGACTCAGGTCTTCTCTTTACTGATGATAATGAGTCTGTGTTACATAACAGCTGCACAATGTAATATAATGGATGCCTACTCAACAGGTCATGTGTAGTAATTATCACCTGTGTCTCAACATGCATACCTTTGCAGTAATGAAAGGAAGGTTATTATCACATTAGCAATACGTGCAGTTACAATATAGCAGTGAGTCATTATCACTTTTCTGGGAAAAGTCTCAGCTGCTGTCACTGTTATTCACATAAGTACAAGTCGTTATCGCTTTGATGAATGCACAAGCCAGGTTGTGTTTTCTTTCTCTGATTGGAGACATTGCAAGCAACCGCCCTCATTCTTCATCAACTGCCTACTCTCCTAAACCCCTGATTTTTTTCTTGCTGTATAAATATATATATCTATATATATATCTATATATATATATATATATATATATATATATATATATATATATATATATATATACACACACACACATATATTTGTGCAAATGTGTGTATATGGGTATATATGTATGTATGTACATAATGTACTTGCACATATATACATTGGTCACAAGTTTTATATATATATATATATATATATATATATATAACATTTTGGTGATTGTGCATATCTCAATATTTTCCTGAAGGGGTCATTTGGGTGAATGTTTCATTTAGGGACATGTGTATAACATGTAGTAATGAAGATGTTGGTAGGGAAATAATGGAGACTCTTCAGCTCAGTCCCATAGTGCTGCTGTCTTAGGTAAGCATGGCCTTGGGGGTGCCACTGTGACGCAGTGTTTCCACCCGGGAAAGGACACATGCAAAAAGACAGAGCCTGGGTCAGTCTGGGTCTTTCCACGTGTTGTCTTGGTGTAGCTCTCCACTCAGTCCCCCTCCCTTTAGGTGTGGTCAATGTATGTAGGTGAGGGTAGTAAATGTACAAAGATGAGGGCAGCAATTAGTGAGTTTGATGCACAGGGTCGGTGGATCTACAATTTGCCATAACAGCATCACCGTGGAAGATGTTCATCTGTTCAGAGGGGATGGCGTTCACCTAACTGAGGAGGGCATTGCGTTGTTCTTGACCGACCTCCACAATGGCGTGAGGAGAGTTATGCAGGATTGCCAACATGCAACTTGTGAGAAGAATGGAAAATACCCATGACCAAGTAGGACCAGTATAGTAAGTAAAACACTATTATGAAATGTGTTGTGTAAAATATATTTCTCTGAGTTTGGCAAACAACTGTGGTAAGGAGCTGGTGAGGATGCTGAGAAAGAACTGTTTTAGGAGAGTGCTACCACGTACAATGTAATATGTCAGTAACCATCCTGCAATACTTCATTTTTTAGTCTGCTTTTATCAGGCATGTGTAGCGTTAGATGACAGGAAGGGCTTACAAATACAGAAATTGATCCCTTAGGTCTATTGCTGAATGGACACATGTAAGAAGAAAAGGCATAGGTAAGGCAGACTGCTGACACAGAAGGTGGTTGTGAGACTGCAGTGTTATCAGCTGTCTGAGTGGGTAGCCAGCACAGTTATCAGACCGATGAGATGGCCTTGCCTACCACTGTCCCATGCCTGTCCTGGGTTCATTAGTGGAGTGGTTTTCCTTACCTTGCTTTTTCTCTTTACATGTACCCATTCAGCAGTATGTTGGCTACACCAAGATGTGTATATTTACAATCATGTGTCTACATGGTAAAACAACTGCTTCTGAATGCTGTACACATGCACATATATCAGTTTTGTTAGGACTTAGGTTATGGAAAGGTATGACTTTTTCATATTTTGGTAAATAACTTTGCAAGTGAGCATGTCGGTGTGCCAAGTAATACCTCATTTTGAAGACAGTATTGATAGTTCCAACATGGTAAACAAATTGCCTGTATGTTGCCCACATGTGCAGATATCAAAGTTTGTTTCAGGCTTGGGTTATGGAAGTTATGATTTTTTTTTCATATTTTGGTAAATAACTTTGCAAGGGAGCATCTGAATGTGCTACATAATACCTCATTTTGAAAACAGTATCGATAGTTCTAACATGGGAAAAGAATGGTGCCTGTATGTTGTACTCATATGCAGATATCAAAGTTTGCTTCAGACTTAGGTTATGGAAAGTATGATTTTTTTCATATTTTGGTAAACAAGTTTACAAGGGAGCATCTGAATGTGCCAAGTAATACCTCATTTTGAAGACAGTATTGCTGGTTCCAACATAGTACAAAAATTGTGCCTGTATGTGGGACACGTGCAGATATCAAAGTTTGTTTTGGATTTAGGTTATGGAAATTATGATTTTTTTTTCATATTTTGGTAAATAACTTTGCAAGGGAGTGTCTGGATGTGCTAAGTAATACCTCATTTTGAAAACAGTATTGATAGTTCTAACATGGCAAAAGAATGATGCCTGTATGTTGTACTCATGTGCAGATATCAAAGTTTGTTTCGGAGTTAGGTTATGGAAATTATTACTTTTTTCATATTTTGTTAGATAACTTTGTAAGGGAGCATCTGAATGTGCCAAGTAATACCTCATTTTGAAGACAGCATTGCTGGTTCTAACATGATAAATAATTGTGCCTGTATGTTGGACACATGTGCAGATATCAAAGTTTGTTCAGAATTAGGTTATGGAAACTTATTTTTTTCATGTTTTGGTAAATAACTTTGCAAGAGAGCATGTCAGTGTGCCAAGTAATACCTCATTTTGAAGATAGTGTTACTCCTTACAACATGGTAAAATAACTGTGTCTGTGCACTGTACACATGCACAGATATCACAGTTTGTTTAGTCTTGTACAATTATGAAAATTATACATTTACAATACTTCTCATTATTATACTCATATCTTTGCAAGGGAACATGGTGATCACACAAATGATGCATCGTTTTGAAGCTGACATTCAGGTGCACAACTTCTACACTGATATGTAAGCTCTGTCTGTTACAGGTGATGAGATATTATGCTTTGTTTATTTATCAATTATGAGAAATTATATATTAATCATATTTCTGTGAATATCTCAAGAAAAGAGCATCCCACAGTAATGGTTAAGGTATCATTTTAAAGCTGGAATTCATATGAATAAATTAAATTCAAATTGTATGGGTCTGCATGGTACATTGACCAAGATATTGTGCTTTGCTTTTCCACAAAGATAAAAAATATGCACAATATCAGCCTTCCTTGCCAAATATTTAATAATGACTTTGATATGCACTATCAACATTTACACTATTGGAAAGGTCAGTGTCTGCTGAACAACTTTCACATTTACATTTTTAGTCTAGCTCTTATAGTTAAAGAGTTATGAACATTTGTTTTCTGTATGGTATTACAAATGGATTTTCTGAAAATGAGCTCAGGCTGCACTGTTGTTCCTATGGTGGAATTAAGCAGACAGCTTTTCCTGAGCTGCTCCAGAATGAATGAGTTAAAGTATACCTGCACATTGGAAACAACACCAAATACTATACATTGCACACTCATCAATCTGGTAACATACAGAATTTTACTATTTTGGCAGTTGGAGATGAATAGCTATCCATTTAATGCAGGTCTCCCAATATCTTCTCTCCAACATCTACTGCTGATGTCATCCACTATAAATTGTAAAAGTCAGACTTGTGCTGTGGTGCTTGCATAAGCTACTGAATTCTCTAGTCCATGTACTTAGGTGGGGGTTCTAATCTTATTGGTGTGTGTGTGTGTGTGTGTGTGTGTGTGTGTGTGTGTGTGTGTGTGTGTGTGTGTGTCTGTCTAGGCAGAAGAGTATAACTTAATATCCTGCAGTTACCACTCCAAAGCCATGGAGCACCAATATTTTGACAGTTGAACATGCCTACACATCCATTTTGTGCAGGCCTCTAAATATCTTCTCTCCAGCATCCACTATAAATTTGCCTGCAACCTTGTAAAAGTCTGACTTGTGCCGTGGCACTTGCATAAAGTACTGAGTGCTCTAGACCATTTACTGAGATAGGTAGGAGTTTTGCTCTCACTGTAGTCATCTGGTGTGTGTGTGTGTGTGTGTGTGTGTGTGTGTGTGTGTGTGTGTGTTGTGTGTGTGTGTGTGTGTGTGTGTGTGTTGGGGCACTTGCTTGACATTAGAGGGAGCATTTTTTTACCAGTATGTCAGACACTGTTATTACCATCTTCCTGTCAACAGGCTCTGCTGATGTCATCACTTTTAAAGTGTTGTCCGACATTCTCTAAGTCAGACGTGTGCAGTGGTGCTTGCATTAAATACAGACATCTTTAGTCAGTGTAGTGAGATAGGTAGGGGTTCTGTTTTCACTGCAGTCAATGTGTGTGTGTGTGTGTGTGTGTGTGTGTGTGTGTGTGTGTGTGCCTGATATTAGAGAGAGCATTTTACAACAGTATGTCAGGCACTCCTATTACCATCTTCCCATCAATAGACTCTACTGATGTCATCACTTATAAAGTGTTGTCCAATACTCTCCAAGTCAGACTTGTGCCATGGTGCTTATGTTAAATACAGAGGGCTCTAGTCAGTGTAGTGAGGTAGTTAGGGGTTTTGTTACCATTGCAGTTACCTGGTGTGTTTGTGTTTGCGCACTTGTTTGATGGTAGAGAGAGCATTTTATACCAGCATGTTGGACACTGCTGTTACCATGCTCCTGTCAACAGACTCTGCTGATGTCAACACTAAAATGTTGTCCAACATTCTCCAACTCAGACTTGTGCCATGGCACTTGTGTTAAATACAGAGGTCTCTTGTAAATGTAGTGAGATAGGTAGGGTTCTGTTCTCAGTGCAGTCAGCTGGTGTGTGTGTGTTTGTGTTTGTGCACTTGCTTGACATTAGAGAGATAAAATTTTATACTAGCATGTCAGACACTGCTATTAGCATCTTCCTGTCAATGAACTCTGCTGATGTCATCATCTATAGCTGTCTCTCAAGCTTGTTCTGTTAATGTCACAGGCTTGGTTTAGATACCTAGACTAAGTGATTCTTGTACCATTATATTTGTGGATGTGAAGCATTTCCATCAGGGCAGGGTCAGAGACCGGCCTGTAGGCCAGGCATAAGTCACTTCATCATATGCAATACAGTGTACATTGACAGGACTTTCAGTCTATCCGTGTACATCATGTCATGCTTTATAGCCCCTATATTTTCTTGTGGAGAAACCTCTGTGGTCTCTCCATCTGCTGCAGGTGTCTGGTGAGGTACATGCAAAAGAGAGCATGGTACTCTACTGGTATTTTGATGAGGTTGGGTACAGTTGTGTTATAACATCCTTACACTTGGATATGATGACCTAACTTATGAGGTACTCAACATAGAAGGCTTTCCTTACAATGATGGAAATGTGGTTGTCAAAGTTCAGATTGCCATCTACCATTTACCTTTATTCCTAGGTCTTGCACCATTGGGGGCTGTTGTCAATGCTGTAATTAGCAGGGAATTCCGCCTTGCAGAAGGCAAATATAATGACACATTTTTGCATTTCTTTGTAGATTGTGTCACTTTGTCACCAATCATTTGTCTGTGTTAGCCCCTTCTGTAATCTGTAAACATAATTGGCGGACTCAGTGATTGTACCCAATATGCAATCATTAGCAAGCTTTATAAACCAAAGGCCATATTCTTTAGTCTGGACTTC
>NC_056743.1:148008984-148128984 GCF_019279795.1 Protopterus annectens | reverse complement strand
TCAGATGACTTTTTACCAACTAAAACAGTGTTGTCTTTTGGTAATGTGTAAAGTAGAAATTATACGCATTAGTATAAGTTGAAAGCAGAGATTATTTTGCATATATTTTTGAATGTTCAAATTGTTTGGAAGAAAAATAAGGAGAAGTTAACTGTGTAGGTTGTATAGGAGGGGTGGTAGTAACAGGGTGATACTTAGACCGGATGTGTCCAAGGGGCCCCCGACGTGACATTTACTGGGGGCCCCCAAAATGCTAACACTGGCCCTGCCTTCAGGCATCTCTAGAAAGCTGAAGATGAAGAGGAATTTCACCATTAAACACAACAATGACCCCAAGTATACATCCAAATCAACAAAAGAATGGCTTCATCAGAAGAAAATTAAAGTTTTGAAATGGCTCAGCCAGAGCCCAGACATAAATCCAATAGAAAATCTGTGGGGTGACCTGAAGAGGGCTGTGCACAAGAGATGCCCTCGCAATCTGACAGATTTGGAGAGCTTTTGCAAGGAAGAGTGGGCAAATATTGCCAAGTCAAGATGTGCCATGCTGATAGACTCCTACCCAAGAAGACTGAATGCTGTAATTAAATCAAAAGGTGCTTTAACAAGGTATTAGTTTAAGGGTGTGTACACTTAGCAACCAGCACATTGTACATTTTTTATTTTTTATATTTTTTCCCCTAACAGATTTGTTTGTTCTTCAAATGAATTGTACAGGTTATAGGTCGCATTAAAGGTGGAAAAAGTTTTGAAATGATTTACTGTGGTTTCATTTTTTATATCACAAAAATCTGGCATTTTAACGGGGTGTGTACACTTTTTATATCCACTGTACACACACACACACACACACACACACACACACACACACACACACACACACACACACACACACACACACGAACAATTTGGTCTTTGTAATTAATCACTGTATTTCTGAGTGATGGGAGGAAACTGGAGCCCCAGGGGAAAACCCATGCACACAGGGTGAATATAGAAAACTCCAACATAGCAGCCACCATTAAGGTTGGACTGTCTTGATGCACGGTAATTGTAATCATGTTGTTTTGCCATCCCACAGCAATGCCACAGCACCTTTACATATTTAGAAGTAAGCCTTAAGGTGTATTTTCTTCATAAATAAAACATACCAATTCACTGCTGTGTAAGGACATGACATGCATGTGGCTATGACATATGTATGGTCTTCTCAGACATCTTGATATTGTATTTGCAGATTATGGCACTGCTGCTGACAGTAATGGCACCAGTACTAATGATCTTGTACAACTCTTTGACATGCATGCTTTCTTTATTAAATAGCAGATGGTTAAATTCTATTTTGTGAAGGCATACAATTAGAAACATTATGAGCAAACCTAGCAATGATAATTCATAGCTTACTGCCACTCTCAATGTTCAGACTTCAGTAACTGCAGCAGGATACTATTCAAAATGCTAATAAAATAAGCGCACATAGAAGAGTGGAGGCCATATTTCTTCTTAGTATCCCATGACATTTAGCTCCTTGCTATATAATTAAAGAAGAAAAGTGACACTGATTTGAAATGTGCAGGTGATAAAAAATAAGGAGTGCCATAACGGCTCAATTAAGACCAAGGGATGTGATCTGAAAAGTCACTAAGTAGAATGCCTTTACATAAATCCAGCTGTAGCTATTCCACACAAGGAATGTTCTGGAAGGTGATAATGATGTATTGTGTTGTGGAATGCTGTGGCACAGAGGTACTATTATGGCTTTTGCAAGGATTCTTGATTTAGAGTATTACTTTTCTGTCTCAGACTTATATTTATGCAACAAAATAGTTGTGTTGTCAGCAGAACATATTAAAATTCAGTCAGGTTTATTCTTAATTTATGCTGCTTATGCTAATAGCTTACTGAATGCCTACTGTCTTTGTACAGGAGCAGTAAACATTATTAAAAAATAACTACCTGATCATACAGAATCAGAATTTCCTGCAAATGGATAACAAAGAAATTGCAAAAAAGCAGCTGATGTTTGTCCCCCATATATGACACACACTTTCTACTTAAGTATTCTATTCTAATAGGGAGGTTGAACAATGTTGGGGAAAATCAGAAAGGCAAAAGGAAGGGAAGCAAAAGAAATATCTGGTTTTGTAGCAAAACTAAATATTTCCTGTACTGTACAGTTGCACAACGATAGTATTATAATATTCAAGCAAGGAGTAATTGGAGTGCAGCCAGCCCCCTCACATGAGGTGTTCTAGAGGATTTGCCCTTCTGCAAAAAATTCAGAATCTTTTATGCTGCATTTTCAGGACACCATGGTTGCTTTGATGTATTGGCAGTTGTAAATTATAGTAAGGATTGTTATTTTCATTAATTTTGTTCTATATTCATCAACTGAAACCCTTGTGCTTGATTACTAATAAGGGTCAGCATTAAACCCCCAGTTTTGATGAGGCTATTAAAGTAAAATTGGTGAGAAAGTTCTTGTTGCAAGAAATGTTATAAAATATAATCAGTTGGACAAAGAGCTAAGAGAATCATGATTCCTTTGCATGTGGCAAATAAGTTCAAAAATGGGGGAGAGGGGTATAAATTCTGTCTTCTCCATGAATATTCAAAGTTCTAAGAAACAAATACATTTAGTCAGTTACAAATAGTTCATCTTGTAGCCTTAAGTCCATTGCTTTGACCACTGTTAAATGTGTGCAACTGCTTGTTCTACTGAGATAGCTGACCTTAAAGATTTTGAAGCATGCAATGGGCAACTTTGTATAATTTATGTTCAGATACTTGCTTTATTCTGTTTAGGTCTGTGAGGGCAGTAGACCTCGTTCTAGCACTCAAAGGCCATAAATTAGAGAAATAATTTTGGATTGCTACAAGTCCATTGTAGGATGCACACACATATACATACATGCACATGCACAGTGCCTGCATTCACACACACAAACACACAGACAGCTCCCTACTGAAATTTTAAGAATCATAATACTAAATCCTGAAATGCCAAAACAAAAGAAGAAAAAGAGAGAACAGGACGTATCAAACATCACTTTTCTACTTTAAACTTGTTTTTTACAGGTGGCAAGTCTGCTGCACCCCCTGTACCAAACATCGCTTTTCTACTTTAAACTTGTTTTTTACAGGTGGCAAGTCCGCTGCACCCCCTGTTCTAGGTTGCAATCCCCCATAATACCCTGAACATATCTGTGTCAAATCTGAAACTGCCATACCCCAGAGAAAAGGAAATATTCTGAGTAATGGTAATTTCACACTTAATATATGCAAGTATGGATTTTCTGTCATTAATTCTCCACATTCAAGATTCATCGTTGCAGGTACTGCTATTTCATATGGATACACACATATTTTCAGAAATGCACTCAGGCTCATGCATGTACCCCCCCCCCCCCCCACACACACACACACCACAGGCACACCTTTTTCCAGTTTGGCAGAACAACCCATGTGGGCATAGTGAGGGCATGCAGCTGTGTACAGAAGGAACCCCAGAGGAGATATCACACTGCAGCAACAAGCAGTATGAGGGTGCAACACTAATTGCTGTACCCCCTTGTCACCAAGCTTCATATTATGCATAAGTACATTTTTTGTAGATGTGAGGTGTGGTGCAAAGTTATGAGATGGCTTGTTACCCAAAACCAGTGTTGTTAAAGAAATTCAGTAGTTTAAGAATTCAAGTACTATAGGTTTGGCAGAATCATGTGTGGAGTCCAGGGAGTTCTACCTTCATCACCTAGTTTTAACAAAATGAAAATTGTCCCAAGACCTGGAGTTTCACTCTTTGAACATTTATGGACACATTTTATGGTGGATCTCTGGATTCAACGTGGAAAGACTGGAAATACAAGAGTAATACTCAGAAGTCTCTTTTAGTTCTCTGTTTTGATCTGCAAGGAGATGTAAAATGATCTTAATGGGCATGATTAAGAACAGAACTTTAGCTTTGTATCAAGAAATATTTGTAGGGAAAGCGTAAAGAAGTAGAACTGTGGTGTGAGGTAGAACAAGAAACAATGACTATGACTGCTAGATAGAAGTAGCAGGTACAAACAGAACTGCTAGGATCATCCTTAGATATTCCATGCAAGCAGTTTTCTGGGAGGTATAGCAAGTAAATATTTTGACTACACAGTATAATTACTTAACCAAAGCCTGATCTGTACAATGTAGCAGATAAATCTGACAAAAGGATTATTACCTAAGGTGTAAACTGAGGCTTGTCATATTAACATGATAAATGAATAATATGTTTTTGGCGTTAATTAGTGGAAAGTAAATGGTCAACATTTATTGATAAAGTTATTCCTGATTTTAATGCTTTCTTAGTTTTAGCACATCTTCTGTGTGCATGCCAGTCCCCTTACTTGAGTTCCCTGATTTTTATTTCTTTTGTTCTCTGACTGCATAATTCTTAATATGGGAAACAAGTCAAATAGATCAAATGTTTCTGCTGAGATTTCTTGTCAGAGTACGTTATTCAAATTACATGGGAAATGATGTGTGGGGAAGTATTTCAGTGGCCTTTATATGGCTTGTGATATGTTCTGTTTATCTGCATCTTGCTTTGGGATACATCAATATGTCTTGATCTTAGATACATTCTCTTATTCCTGATATCTGCCTTATATAATACATTGTAGATTAGAAATGCGGGTACTAGGCACCATATCAGCAGCAGGAGCTGGTGGCAGTTCACATTTCTGCCTCTGTGAAGGAGAGATCATTTTATGTCCTGGGATACTGGTGACCTGAGCTCAGCCATAATGAGACAATGAGGACCATGATGAAAGACAATATTATTTGGATAACTATATGTCTAAGAAGTCGGTCAGTTATACCTATACCTACATTTTTCTCATTTTCTCTGAATAGTCCCTGGCCTGAAATACTTGGAGGACTAAAACAGATCAAAAGATGACTGCATGCATTCACATGGTTTAACAATAATACATGTCAGTGGGGATACTCTACAGAATCTAACATCTCAGACCAGAAGCAAAAAATATGAGTATCTCATTGCACACACTGTCTTTTCCAAAAACTGCTCTACAATTTTCCATCTTTAAAATAGCCCACCTACTTATGTTCTTGACAAGCTCTACAAAGCCTATAACAGGGTGGAGGTTTTGCAATGATGCTTTACCTAGTTCAAATCACTGCAAAGATTTATAACCCATCAGACGAATGCACTTAACATAAATCAAAACATGAAGGCTGCTTATGCTCACATTTCAGGTAACTTATCTCTCAGAACTACTGATCTGATAATACTACTAAGATCTTCTGACTACAACCTGTTACATGTACCTGAAACTGCCTGTACAGTTGGTGACAGGGATGTAAGCCACCACCACCCTTGCAAATAGAATGGGTGGTCATCTAATATAAAAGAAATACATTAACTACCCCAAACTACCTCTCTTCTAATCTGCCCTTAAGACCTACTGCCTTCAGAAAAAAAAACTCTTGTCCCAGTCCCCTTCAATAACACACATCACACCAAATGACATTTGACGACCTTTATTAACTTTCCATAACATAGCTTTGATCACCAACTTTATTAATTACAACCATTCATGATATAATTGATTCTAAATACAGCATAACATCCTTGTAATGTTAATCAGGACATTGTATTTACTCACCCTACCCCAGTTAGCATCATCCATACCTCTACTCACTTACTTTACTTATGAAGCAGTGTCCCAACTCACTTCATACACTATCCATTGAATTACCTTCCACTAAATAAGCACCATCCTTACCTCAGCTTGCTTATCTATTGAGCATGCTTCCTCCAACTACTCATTTCCTTTCCCCAGATTCTTGAAATGAACATCCAGACATCAGAGGTGGAACAGAAGAGGGCAAGCCTATCCCTCTTCTCCACCAACCAGCCTGATAAGGCTGTTCCCCCTCCCTTCTACCCAAAATTGTTCAATCCACTTCCCATAAAGGGAAGGGTCAAGCCAAACATCATTTGGTGTACTCATCATCTGTAAAGCACCTTAGAATCCCATCATAAACCCCTTTGCCATGCAATTACTGAAACACACCATAATGAAACTAAATAAAGTAGGATTACCGTGATCCCATTGTAACACTGAAACAACCACACCAAGAGAACACATACCCTTTTAGCCTGCTACCTTCAAAGCTGAAATCATGGCTCAACCTGAATGTATTGACAGCCTATAACTACAACAAAACCACAAAGTATAACCCCTTGAACTCAAGACTGCACCCATTCAAACAACTATTAGCAAGTCTCACACCCAAGACCCTGTTAACCGTAGCATATCCTATATGTGCAACAACTACATTACCGTAGGGAACAGTCTAACTCCAACTTTAATGTCCTAACTTAGCTGGCAGAAAACCAGCACCCATTGTCCTACAGCTGCCTTATCCTGCAACCAAGCTTCCTTTAAACCTTTTAACTCCCCTGTAACAATGCACCCAGTTTCTAAATCCACCCCAATACAGCCACCTACCTACCATGCTTCCTAAACCCTAGAAATTTACCTAAACCCCAAGTGAAATGATCCTTGTGCTATTCTGTAAAACCTTAATCTGGTAATGCAACATTAACACTACCTACTCAAAGGGACAAATTTGTCACTCCCAAAGCTACCATCCATTCGGAACAAATGCCAGCATCTTGTCAAACACCTCATTGTCCCTTCCCCCACCTATGGTTCAAACTGGATGAGTGAATGCAACCACCCAAGGTTCCAAGAAGGCAAGGATTGAACTTCACTGGCTTGCAAGAGCCATAGGGCTGCAGCCTAATAAGTTCCCATGCTCCTGTGAATGTCATGACTCCACTCATCCCATGGGATCTCCACACTCCTCAGCACCCCTACCAATCTCTTCCTTACTTGCCCCAAATCCCAGCCCAATAATCAGCTCCCACTACTTAAACGCAAAGGTCTAACATTCCTTACTAAGGTAATACTCAGACCCACCTTGAGCCCCATTCAAGTGGCAAGAACATCCATCCCATCAAAACATCACCTTTCAAATCCTCTTGTCAAGTCATCACATGATGCCTTCTGCACTTCAGCAAGTTCCGTCAGGAACTGTTGCCCACTTGTGCTTCCCATGTGTAACCTCCTCACTCACCACTGCTTCCATCATTGGTGAATTCACTGTGTATCACCCCAACTGGTACTTGGTACACCACCATCTACAAAGAAAAGGATAAAAGTACACCCTCTAATATGTAAAGAGAAGGCTCCACCTTATATCCACCTATTCTAAATACAACCGCAGCGTTCCAAGACCCCATCTGCAAGAAAGAAAAGACATGTAAATCATCCAAAATACATCACCCACATTCCAAGACATCTTCAAGGACAAACTATCCTGACAACCTTGGAAGAAATGTACCACCGCCACTCACATCTATGACAAAGCAGCCAAAACTGAAGCTATGCATAAAGGCTCACCAATAGGGACAGCTCTTAAATATTGTTCTTATAAACATATAAGGTTGCTAAATTAACAGGATTTCTGGCTGCATACATTTTTCTGCAGGACACAAAATTTGAAACACCAATGTACGTCAATACTGAGTGACTTAATTCCTCAGATTAACCCAGCAAATTGTCAGAAAAAATTGCATATTTTATGAGGAATAGATCAATAATATGACACGAGTCATGCAGATTTTTTCAATACCAAAATATTTGCTTTCTTGCAGCATTGTATATGTTGACCACTGGGAACATTACCCCCGCAAGCCTATATATTTTTTAACCATTAAAAGTAAGCCATAAATGTCTCATAATAAAACCCGTGACCCTGTCCTACTCCCATGGTCCACTAAGACCTACTTTGACTCAGAGGCAGACCTACCAGCCGCACATCATAAAATGCTTTTATTTTCATGAACAAATGAAATAAAAGTTATCTGCTCCTTATTTGAGCAGTACCAATAATCAATAAACCACCATTACTAATCATGCATAAAGTCCAGGTTTGTCTGTAACATTAAGAACAATACATGTATGTATAATCTGTAAACATGTTTCTATCCCCGTAAACCACACTGTTCACACTTTCCCTTTCTCCTACTGTTACTTGCATGTTTCATGTAGAGCTCTCATTCATCTGTACACTAAGGTTCTGCCCCTTAATCCTCAGAAACTGTTGACACAATGGAAGAACTGCTCTAAAAAGGTGGCTGTCATAACAGGCTTGTGTCAGCACAGGTTTATAAGGAATAACATCAAAACAAATGCCCATCAGCAAAAAAGTCTCCCCCCATAAGTTTAAAGCAATGTGCATATGAGTGTCCATCACCCAGAAAAACGGATCACTTTAAGGCCTCCCAATGCAAGTAGTGCATCCCTCCTCCAGGTCTCACACAACTGGCCTGCCACATCATCTACTTCTGCCTAGTTACATCAGAACTCCAATCCAGTGACTAAACACCTCGGAATGTCCACACCACCCAGCTACTGTAGCAGTCCCCACAACAACGAACAGAAACCAACTCACCCTGACTCAAAATCCATTCCACTGTAGAATGTCAGACAACCCAAGTCAAAGTCTAACCTATCAGTTTGAACATGAGTTACCAAGTAAGCAAAATACTCATTACCCACCACGCATCACCCTTTATTCAACAGCAGGAGCTCCAGCTGCACATGCCCATGAGCAATAAGGAATACCATGACTGCATCTAAACCACACAAATATGCCCTCCATGAGGATATAAAAAAAAAAAAAAGTTTAAAATTTTGAAAGTCCAGCAGTGTGTAACTATCTTCAGTCACATCATGAGTTTCATCAGTAGAGGACATAAACTGAAATTATTCTTGTGAAACCCAGAGGAGAAACAAGAACTGTTTGGAAGAGAATTATAGCTAAGGGTGAAATTAGATGTGCTCAAAGCCCCAAGGCTGAGAGAAATAAAGAGCACTTTAAATGGAGTGTAGAATTCATATCCCTCAGTCACTTCCAATAAATAAATCTTTGACAATTTGTTCTGTAAACAGTGGTTACACTTTGCTTCTATTGTCTCTGTGTTATATGTTTCAGAGCAGATGATTCATCTTATTGAAATCTTATGGTCTCTAGCTTTTGAAAAATTAAAACTGCATGTGGTGTCCTTATATAGATGAATATAAAATAACGTTGCAGTAATATGTTTCTGTTTTTATCATATTTCTGTACATTTTGTGAAATGTTTCTAATTCCTCAAAAGATTTTCAAATTCAGAGTCCTACAAATAGTTAAGTGCAGCATCTGTTCTAATTCCTCAAAAGAGCACATGACCAATTTTGTTTCGTAAATAAGTCCTTTGTTGGTAACCTAATTTGCAAATGGAAATGAGGTGCTAACGTTACATACATCTTAAGCACCTGCTATTTCAATGTTAACTATTTAAACACCAGTTCTGTTTTTTTTTTTTTTAAGCTCGTGCATTATAGAAGCTGTTTATTATAGTGTTTTGCACATTTTACTCCAGACATAAACTGACTTATGTTTTCGCGTTTGGATAGTACACCAAATTTGTCAGGCTAGAAATAGTTATGGAGAGATCAAAATGTGCGGATTTAATATTTGAGCAACAGAAATTACCCTAATCAATTGTCAGGCAAAACAAGTGCTAGAAGTCCTCCACTGACAACAACCATCGACCTGGCTGACTGCAGCCTAAAGTGCAAATAAAACATAAGAATTAAACAGCAAACTGCAGCTTTAAACCCAACCTGTACCATTTATGGGCCTAGCAGTTCCTACCAAAGCTTGAGTGGCAATAGCTTATCACTGCATCGGCCCACCAACCGAACTATAAATGATATGCGGAAAACACTAAACAGCGGAGAACATTAAACAGTCTGCCCAACCACCCACAAAACAAAAAGCCTCCTACTCATACCTGAAGCAGGAAACTGTACATCCAAATCCAAACCAAATGTAATCCAATGGTTTTACAGCTAAACAAATCCAGTACTGACCCTGTGCATGTGACTAACTCCCACCACCTGGAGCAAACAAGCAGCTGAACACAGCCTGCGAAAACCTTTTTTTTTTAACATAACCAGGCATTGAGTTGCGATGCTGACCA
The DNA here is from genome assembly GCF_019279795.1 of Protopterus annectens. NCBI lineage: Eukaryota > Metazoa > Chordata > Ceratodontiformes > Protopteridae > Protopterus > Protopterus annectens. The sequence continues at coordinate 148,118,882 of NC_056743.1, read as the reverse complement.
CAGACAAACCTCACCACCCATACGCACACCACACCGCCTGCATCCAATGGCTACCCAAACCTTCAACGGCCACATGTGGAGGCAGAGCACCGACAGAGAAACCACTCTCCAATTCCCCTGGATGGGATCAACAAATGACAACAAACATGTAGAAACAAAAATGGACAGCAATGCTCCCACCACCAGAGCAGTGAATTTTTTTTTTTATCGTTTCGTCCCTCACTGACATTGCGCATGTGTACCTTCCCCTGCCCCCAGTACCTGGAACAAACATCAATTGCAGAAAGCCAACGAAGCAGTAAACCACCAATGGGACTCCTTAAAGAAGCACACATGAAGTTCAAAGCCTCCCACAGCCTATGATATCTAAACGACCGACGAACCAACAAAAAGCTACCAGATTACAAGCATCTAGAAACCATTAATGGGCACCCTACTGAGACTGCCACACTACACCAAAAGCAGAGGTGATGCCATTACCCACCCAGAGATTACAATAAATGGAGTCATGGACTCCCAATTCACCTCTTGAACCCCCTCCCATGGTCAAGCCATCACACACAAAAAAAAAAATATTTTACACACCTCACATATCCTTCAGCTGAGCGCAGGCCAGGCACAGTACCCCTCATCCAATGCATATTGCCTGGCATGAATACAATGCCCAGACAACAACTTCCCTTTAGCTAACACCAACTACCCTGCCAAAGTATCATAACATAATCTGTATATCAACCAATAACCTTTTAATTCAATAATAAGTGGCTACCATGCCACCCCTACCACCTCACACAGATCCTTGCTACTTACCACTTTACCCTTTTCCTTCAAGTCCAAGGCCTACCTGCCCCATGGAACCTCCTGGTCATCAGGGATGTAATCTTGCTGTAGCAAGTTCACACCAAAATGTAATTGCTTAACCCAACTACATTAGACTAAACCTCTTAAGCCCCTCCCCATCATTATCTCATTTCCTCCCAACCATCCCTGCCTCATCTTAACCCTTTCACATCCCCAACCCACTTAACTCCCCCTAATATTAACCTAACCCCCCAATGAAGATGTCCTGGGACAACTTAGTTTGCTGCCAAACTTCATTTATGTAATATGTGGTTAAATGGAGCATCATTTTTATAATTTAAAAGGAATAGTGCCACTGCAGTATATGTGTCTTGGTTTCCAGTTTCCCCAGCACGAATCTAAACCTATGAGACAGTTGCTTCTTCTTTTCTTCATCACTGACCACTGTTCTTTTCCTCTTTCTTTTAAAGTCGAAACTCATCACCTTTAACAGTGTATTTGCTACCTAATAGCTCATATCCTTGAGATCATTTAACTTTACCATTTGATGTATTATATTAAGCCACTTTCAGTTTAAAAAAGAACTCTTGTACTGTTTAACAAATAATTTGCCTTTCCACGTCTCCATAATTCACAAACTACATTCATCTTGGAACAATGCAGAGAGTAGAAGTCACCAAAGCTTTTGTAATGACTGCCACATGAAACAGTACTGCTAGTCAAGTCTTGCAGGGGGGATGTCTGAAGTTTTGGCTGAACTCAACCCTGATCATTTTTAAAGCAACATTTTATTAATTTTAAAACAAAGATTATACAAAATTATTTAAAGATAAATAGAGAAAAACATAACTATTTACAGATGTCCACAATAAAATCAAACATAGAAAACTAAATCATTAAAATTTATCAAGTAAATCACTTAATTCTGACCAAAATCTAAACTAGTGAGTAATGTCCGAAGTTCTCATTTTGGCAGTTGACAATTCTTTTTTACAGACATTTTTGCTAAATTAATGAATTCAGTGAAGGAAAGAGTAGTTTTAAATTTCCAATTCTTTGTGACTATTTTTATTGCTATTGCTAAAATGGACCAAAGGAGAGGCACCTGCACCCTAGGAACGGAATCCAGAACTGGAGCATTAAATAAGATCAAGGCACTAGAAATGATACAATTATCTGTCCACAAAGCTTGGGTAAAATTTCTAAATTCAGCCCAAAAAGGAGTTACTATTTTACAGTCCAATATCATATGAAACCAATCTGTGTTACAGACTTTATTACAACTCCAACAATTCATTTTCCCATATTTATCCATTAAAGCCACTTTATGTGGCATTAAAAAAACTCCAAGTACATATTTTCCAATAAAGGGAAGAAGTAGATTTTCCTACAGATTTAAGAATTAAGCATTTCTATTAATCAGAAAAGGTGTAATTGCAAAATAACGAATTTGTGGAACCAAATTATTCTCTTATTATTTTATAAATTATTGATATATATGATTTAATCTTCTCTGAGTTAGTATTGATTCTGAAAAAAATCAAGTATCTTTGGAATATGTTTTGTTTGAAAATCTATGGAGATTTAGATTTTTTTACTAACATATTTTTTACAAGATTGTAGAGTCAACAAATTATTATTATAGTCAACCAATTATTTCTAAGCAATGTCTTGCCAAAAAGATAATTTGTATTTGATTTATTTCCAATTAAGAATTGATACCAAAAGATTAAATTTGCATCTCTAAGGTCTAGAATTTTGTTTATATTAAAAGTTCCCAAACAACTCACAGTATTTGATATAGCGAACAGTAAAAACAATAACTTATTAAGTATATAATTAGAATTCATGAATCTTTTAAAATTTATAAGGATGTAATCAGAGAAAGGAGAAAAAATTTTTTTTTCTTTTCATTTAAACATAAGCCTTTCATGATCCAGTAAAATTTATTAATTTCAAATTTAGAGAAACATTCTACAACATAGCTGTTATTATTTATTAATCTTTTGTGAATGGATTTCCAAGTGGATATGTAAGAGGAGTTTTACCATAGAGATATTAAATTGAGAATTATGGATCTGGCATATAACTCAACATTTGGACAGTTGAATCCAATTTTTTGCCAACTTTTAACATATCAATCAAAGGACATTTTTGGTTTATTGGGGGAACCAGAGAAAACTAAGAAGAGTAGAATTTAATTTCTTAAAGATTTTTTTTAGGAGGGAAAATAATTAGTGATTGTAGATAGAAATGTATCTTGTTAGGATTATCATTTTATTAAAATAAGTCTATCTTCCATTGTAAAAAAAGTGTTCCAATTAATAATTATTTTTGTAATAGTGTCTGTTAAATTAATATCATTTACTGCTATTGATTCCTTTACAGTATATTTAATTATAATCCCAATATAATTAATTTGTGACTTGCCCCATATAAAATTTTTATAGTTTCTTAAATAATTATTAACTTTTTTAATAATAAGTAAAGTTTCTGTTTTATCAGGGTTAAACATTAAACCTGATACTTTCTCAAAGTAATTAATTAAAATTTCTATTGAAGCTTCAGCATCACCATTTGTTATTAAAATGTCATCTACAAATAACTGACTTTTACAGGAATAACTTTCATCTATTGAGAATACCTGAATTTTGCTATTAGATCTAATAAAGTTTGTGAAAAGTTCAATCACTAAAGAAAATAATAGAGGTGACCTGGGACAACCCTAGTTTGTACCATTTAATATTTTGAAAGTGCTAGAAAGAAAGGAGCAAATTTTAATAAAACTGATTTATTGATGTTATATGGTGAAGTACATCAATATATTTCTGATGAAATATTTTCAACTCAGCATTTGCAGATTTGTCATAAGGTTTTAAATTGGATTTCATTTTATCTGTATTAGACTGCAAAGACATCAACTCATTATCTCACTCTTTTTTACATATGTACCACTATTTAATTCCTCCATACAGATAAGATTTTAAAGAATCCCAGAGAATTACTTCTGAAACTTCTCCATTATTATTAATTTCAGTGTATTGATTTATTTCTTTTAGCCACTATTCCTTAAAGTCTTTTAATTTTACTATATAAGCAGGGATTCTCTGATAGTAAATCAAATTACTTGGCTTTAACATTAACGTAAATGTAATAGCATTGTAGTCAGGTAAAGGTCATGAAGTTATCAATGCATCTTCAATTTTAGTAAATAAATATGTAGAAGTAAAAACTTTATCAGTGTTTGTCTGGGTGCAAAATCTATAAGAATAATGTAAAGTTAAGAGAGGTAGTTGTTGTAATATCATATGTATCTCTCAGATGTTAAGAATTAATAAAATGATCTAAGTATTTAGTTAGAGGATAACTTAAGAACCTTATCAGTAGTTGTGTCTTTACTAGAATAATATAATGAAAATATCCTGCAATAATCAATTCACCTTTTGTATATAAGGTTATGATATCTAAATATTTCTTAGAAACTTTGGTTCTAATTCCAGGCATCCAATAAAAATTCACAAAAGTTTATTTTTTTTTGACAATTTCTACTACTGTTAAACCAAACATGCTATTTTTATTTGAACAGGTATTTAATATTTTAGGCATGGGTAATGAATTTCTCCAAAGAAAAAAAGAGTGCCTTTCCTTTTTGATTTAAAATGAGAGCTCTCAAGAGTTGCATAATCTTTTAACATCAATCTATGTCTTCAGATAACAAATGTGTTTCTTGTTATAAAATGATGTGAGCTTTATGCAGTTTTAAATATTTATTTAAGCCACTCCTCTTCAATAGATTATTAAGTCCATTGATGTTTAATGACAGAGAATTATATATCAAGATTCATAAGAACATGTAAATGCACTGATATAAGATGATCTGTCTTAAAATATTATAACCAAGTACTAATAATTGTTGTTATGGACAGATACAAAAAAAAAGAACAAAAACAAAATTTAAAACTTATATACATTCAAACCTCCTAAGGGTGGCCATGGTGGTGCAGCGGTTACCGTTGTCACCTTGCAGCAAGAGGTTCTCTGGTTTGATCCTCGGCTGGGGTGCCTTCTGTGTGGAGTCTGCATGTCCTCCCTGTGGTCATGTGGTTTTCCTCCGGGTGCTCCTGTTTCCTCCTACATCCCAAAGACATGCTGTAGGTGGATTGGACACTCTAAATTGGCCCTAGGTGTGAGTGCATGTGTGTGTGCCTTCTGTGGAAGGTTGGGCATCTGGCTGGCAACTCGGCACTGTAAAACTTCACTGCCAATCATGAGTGGACAAGTGATCTGCTGTGGCAACCCCTAACTGGGGAAAAAGCCAAAAAGAAGAAGAAGATACATTCAAACCTCCCATTATGGAATGCAAATTCTCTGATTTGATGATATAATCATACAAATCACACACTAGCCAACCCATCCCAATGTTAACAAGCTAAATATTTGCTGCTGCATTTTAATGTAAAACCCTATTGTTAATTATAACTATTTAGAGCACACCCAAGTCATATTAAAAGAAAAATAGTATTATGATAAATATTAATATTTAAGATCATAGAAATATAAAGTTAGAAATGTTAATAATAAAGAATGACATTATGTATTTTTGAATATATCAAAAATATCACAGAAATAATGCTTTTCAAATTTCTGTATTTGATCAAGACATTTTATGTAGTCATTTTTCTAATTAATCCTACTATAGAAAATACTATAAATAGCTCATTAACTATATAATATATAATATAATAACACCTATAACACATTAACTTATAGACATCATAACACCAATACATATCAAGATCATGTATCATAACAGTATCAAAACTCATTTAATAACATGGGTGAAAAGGTAAAATTAATAGTCAGAATATCAAAGTATAATTAAAAGGCACTACAATTTAAAATGACATATTTGCGTATATTGTATGTGCTTATATTATATTTACATGAATGTGCATACATATAACTGTGGGTACATGTTTGTAAATTATGAGTGGATGCTTGATATGCATGTTAACAGTTAAGGGAGTGAATATATTCCATGTATCTGCATGAGAGTAATTATACAAATGATTGAGTGTTTTTAAGTGACTGTTTCTATTATGAATGTATGTATGCTACTATCAGTACCTTTAGTACTTGTAATATACATTTAACACCTAACTTCTATACAGGAAGCATTCTTTTGCGATTATATTTTAAGTATCGTGCACTTACAAATTTGCTTAAAGTAGTTTTCATTGCTATATATACAGCGGTGGTGGTGCTGCAGTAGTGTTGTCGCCTCATAGCAAGACGTTGTCCCATTCAATTCTCAGCTAGAGCGTCTTCTGTCTGGAGGCATACGTGAATGGGGTGTGCCTTCGTTCAAGGTTGTGCGTCAGGGCTGGTAACCCGGTACGTAAAAATCCACTACCAATCATTAGCGGACCGGAGTTCCGCTGTGGCGACCCCTAACCGGGAAAAGCAGAAAGACAGTTTTCATTGCCATATTCTGAAATGTGCAGATCAAGTTTTTGTATTCATCATAATAATGGGAGATGAAAAATGCTAAAGTCAGTTTAGTATAAAATAAAATTACATATTTCACTAACAAATGCAGAACATTTCAAGCATTAAATTTGCTTATTAATATTATTTTCCAATAATTAGAGGAGTAACTCTGAGTAACTAAGACAAGTGATGCTGAGCAGATTGATGTGTTTTAAGCAACTTTTCCTCTAAAATGTTTCATATAGCTCAGAAGACAATAATGCAGTAATGCATATAAATGCTGGTATATGCAAATTAATATCTGTATAGAAGTCAGATAAATATATTTATCTCAGGGCAAGTTTATAATCACTGTTACTAGTTTCCAGTCAAATGTCTGTAAAAGTCATTTTGTATAAAAACAATTTTATAGCAATCAGTGTGCAGAGGTGTGAACCATATGTTATCCCATATAAGATATGCCAGCTTCCTGCATGCTTGTTTTCATTTACATTTTAGTAATGAAGTATTCCCTGTGTTTAACCTTACAGTTTTGCTGCATTGCACAGCTCCTTTGGGCATCACATCAGGTGTTAGATTTCACAAAAGCATTTCAAGAAAAGCATTGGGACAACCATATACTGAAGTAATATCAAAACATTTTGGGGAATTTAGTTTTTGTAGGCAGTTGGTTATACCATGTATAAATACATCTGTAGACCTCTTACTTATGAATAGACATGTGTGCCCCGTGTAAATATGTATTTCAATTTGTGTACGTTTTTGTATGTGGATGTTCTAGTGTATAAAGAATTACAATGTAGCATCATTTACTTAAATACAGATGTGTAATGTGTATCTTACCGACATTTAGATGATTAATAGCTCTCTATAGCAGTATTTTAATACACTGCCAGATGTTATGCATGGCACATATCATTCTCTGTTAACTATGCTATCAGCTAAATTCATGCTATGCATTTGTAAGTATTCTATATTCCACCAACAGTCCTTGTATTATATCTCAGGTCTTTCATTATCTGTAGCTCACCCATGGTCTATGTGTTTGTTATATTTTTTTAATGAGATTAAACCTTTAGGTGTGCCACTGTCTGTTGCAAGAACCAGATCATTTATTCTACTTATTAGATCTTATTTAATGAAATTATTTTTTCTTGTGAAGAATCTGTATTCCGAGGGAGCCCAGTTAGAAAATATCAACTAGCCCTTGAACATTGCAAAAGTTAGAAAATGTCAGAAATATAAGACATAGCTAGCAAATAAGTTAATTGTTTGTACTTGCATGGATGAAATGTGGATATGAAACAATATATTAGGTCAGTGACAATAATGGATCAGTTAAGGAAAGTAACCTTTTAAAGTATCAGTTCTCACAATGCCAAGTCCTGAAGTGTTTAGACTGAATAGTCAAAAATCTAGTCTGAACGTGTGTAAATATTTGTGTGTACAGTATAACAGGTAGCATGTTACAGAATCAGAGAAACTGTAGAGGAAATTCCATTACTGTAATAGGTCCCTCTTTGTTTATCAGAATTATTCTGTGTAGTAGTTAACTGTCTAATTCATTATTATTATTACATTTATATTAGTTTTTTCAGCTTCTTTCATGACACATTAAAACCAGTAATATTGTTTTAAACAAACATTTTCATCACTATAAGTGACATATTCCTCTGTGATGATCTGCTGCATAAGTATATTATATTTACACTGCACTTATATAAAGGATACAACTTTAACTGAACTATAATTAGGATGACCACAGGATGTCACTAAACAAAGATTAGTACCAGCTGTCTTTAAGTCTGCACATGTCTTCTTTTTCTTCCCACTGCATTCTTCTTTCCTTTTCTTCTTTTTTTGTTCCACTTTTAAAAGATAATGAGCATAAAAACTACATGTATATGTTTTAAAATTAGCTAGATTAATTTTAAATATTCTATTTTTATGTTTCTGTTGCTTGTTTTAACATTCTAAAAGTTCACTTCCTGTAAGTGAGGGGAAAATTCAAAATACATTTCCTGCAGTGCAGGCAACTTGAACATGGAATCCTGACTGTTATAAGTTGAAAAACAGCTTGAGATATGTGAAAATAACACATTCTAAAGCAGTTTAACTAACAGTAGGCAGGAAAAGGGACTGAAAAAAAAACAGCTAATGTAAAAAACAGCCAACAGAATCTCTAATTATTTGAATAAGAGCCCAAGCAATGAACAAACACCACACAAGTTAAATCTGTTAAAAGAAAGAGAAATAATGTATATACATGATTTTCATGCAGCCAGATCCACTGAACACAATGATAAAGTTTATCACATACACCCACATTCACCAGTTAGAAGTACCAAAACAAATAAATAAAATAAAGATTACTTGAAATTATGTTTAGAAAGTATCTAATAAATTAAGTAGATTAGTTAAACATGTTAATTTACAACCCCTCCCCCACATACACACTACTGTCTATGTTAGAAAATAATGTTTGAGGGGATTTCAATAAAATAAAAAAGAGACATATAAGAATATTAATATATATATATATATATATATATATATATATATATATATATATATATATATATATACACATACACACACACACACACACACACACACACACACACACACACACACACACACACACACACTATCTCATATACTGTCCATACAACCCTCACCACATACACACTGCTCTCTATGTTTGAAAATAATGTCATAGAGAATTAAAATAAAATAATAAAGGGACTGAAAAAATTCCACTGCATCTTCTAGCGAATTAAAAGTTTTCTGAACTTCTGGTAAAAAAATCCTAATTCTGGCTGGAAAAAATAGTTGAGCTTTAATGTTCAGCTTCTTTAAGTCATTTATGAATGGAATACATGTTTTCCTTTTATCCATAACAAATGCATTATAGTCATTGTCAAAACTGGCAGTGTTGGTATTTATTTTTATTGGAGAATTAGCCCAAGCAGTCTTCAGTAGCAGGTTCTTGTCTTGACTGGCGAGAAATTTTACAATAATAGATCTGGGGACAGGAGGATTTTTCTTCAAAGAAGAAGTCAAAAGATATCTATAGGCTCTCTCAATTTCAAAAGAAAGAGCTTCTGGTAGATTAAGAATTTTAGGGATCCAGTTAGTTAAAAACTGCAATATATTGTCTCTTTCCTTTTCTGGTTTTCCATATATCCTAATATTATTTCTCATAGACCTACTTTCTAGGTCCTCTAGTTTTTTCATAAGCAAATTATTTTGTTTTAACAGGAATTCTATGTGATTCTCACTCTCTGACATTCTGCTATCCAGGTCATTTTAATGTGTCTCCTATTTTGAGATCTGATAAATTGTTGTTTTATGATCTCTTTTAACATTTTTTTTTTTGGAATTTTCTTTTATATTGTCCATTTTTATCTCAAGTTTATCAAATTTAAGAGAAAGCTTCTGGATATTGTCCATTATAGACTGTAGTTCCCTTTTCACCACGTTGTCTTGAGAGTTCACTTTTGAGTGGTTCATTCTGTCACAACAGTCAATAGGAAAAAAAGGAAAAAAGTCAAAGAAAAAAACAAAAACATTGATTTTTCTTTCAAATAGTTGTCCAGATGTATTTAAAAGACTCAAAATGTATAAGAACATACATTTTTGTTTAGTTTGTATAATAAAATCCTGTCAGAAAAAAAAGAAAGAAAGAAAGCAGAGCTAAGACTTTGTGCTGTTAGCAGCTTGCCATCTTGGCCATGGCCACTCACACTGTCCTTTTAATATCATACCATTACTCTGTTGATAATGTATTTGGACATCTCAGACATAGCACAAAGTTTCCAGTCACATAATATGGAGGCTACAGAAGTCATTGGCATTAGTTTTCTAATCCCTAAGAAAGAAAATATATTTTCCATCTGCTTAACTCACCATACAGTATTAACCTGCTCCAAAAGACAGTCAACAAGATTTGTCAGTTCATGTTATTATCAGATGGTTAGAAATACAGATGATATTTACTACAAAAAGTAAGCTGATAGCTTCCAGTTCTACCAAAGCCTACCCTACTGCTATCATCGTTGACTTTCATATTACTAAATAATCTAGTATTCCATGCTTTAGTCAGGAGAAAACTGTATAACTTACAAAAGTTACCAGGATTAAGGAGTCCTGACATTAGACTGGCCATTTATTTTAGTTTATTTTGTATTCTTTGTGAAGTCTATTTTTTAACAATTTTGGTTGAAGAAATTGACTTATATAACATATCTGTTTGGTAAAGACTTTAAAAAGTAAAAATAAAAGTCATAGACATTCAGAAGCTATATAGCTGAAACACTGATATATCCTTATGCTGTTATTTGCATATATTACATGGGCCTCCACTACATGAGGTTTAATATATCTATCATTTCATCTTATTTTGACTACATCATTATAATCTCACCACTCATACCCCTCTATTCCTTAGATTCCAGAGAAAATATCAGGCAACTTATCTCTCTTATTTTATAGAAAATACTTCTCTCCTTACCTATCCTCTACCAGCTTTAAGAATCCACCATCACTGAATCTCCTTCTGCCCTCCATCTTCTTGTTTCCATCTTTATTACTACTTCACCACTATCTGACATCTATAAAATACAGATTCCTGTATTTAATTATGCTTCTCTTCAGTGTATTTTCTACTCTTCTCCTCCTGGTGTGCCATCTTTCATCCTACCATGACTCAATAATATATCTCAACATCTCTCCAACTCTGTCTCAGCCACCTAACTATACTTCATCTTTACACTCTCCACACATTGCACCAAACATATTTAATATTGCTCCCCACCTTTATTCCAAAGATAGACTGGTTTAACTTCAGCTCAAACCAAAACAAAACTAAGTGCAAGAATCCTCTCCAAAAACAAGTAAGCATAATTCACCAATATACTAAAATCCTTCTAGGAAGAGTTATATACCCTGAACCTGGCCTCACCTATCACAAGGAATACAAATAAAATTCTGTCCCACACTTTTGTCTAACCCAACAGCCAATTATCAACCCTGGTGATGCAGGTTTTGCTGCAATAAATGTTAGAAGCATAAAAAATAAAACTGCTGAACTTCATGTCTGGATTACCCAACCTAAGCCTGATGTTTTTGCTGTAACTGAAACTTGGCTTAAACCCAGCATAAACAACTCTGATGTTATACCTTCTGGCTATGATATAATCCTTAATGACTGTATAAAGAGGAAAGGTAGTAGAATTGCTTTAATATTTCTCAGTACCTACCACATTTCCCCTTACAGAAAACCAATACCAAAATTCAGTTCAATGCAGCTTCCTATTGCCTTCCTCAAAATAAACAGTTATAAACATCTATGTTTTACTGCCCTTTACATCCCTCCTGGTGACAATACAGCAATACTGGAATATATACTACATTGGATATCCATAACATTTCCGCAAGAAAGACTACCACTATGTGATGTGATTATCAGTCGGATGGACATAAACTCTAACTCCCCTACATCTAGTATGAATGTAAATGGTTTCACATAGCTAACAGCCCCAAACATTATAGCAAGGCATCAAATTCCTTATTAGACTGGATCCTAGTGTCAGACCCTAGTAAATTCACCACCACTGGTACAATGTCAGACTCTCTCAGTGATCATCTCTCAGTCCTTATGACCAGACATCTCACACATCCAGTTAAATGGCATATTTATAAAGCAACATATAACCTTTCTAAGTTTAAACCAGAAATGTTCATTGCTACACTATAATCTATTAACTGGACCTTCCTAAAATGCTCTCCTTAGATGATGCTGTAAATGTATTCAATACAACTTATCTAAATATCCTAAATAGCCTTGCAACTCATAAAAGGAAAAGACTGGAAACAAATAATGCAATTTGGTGAACCAAAAACAGTAGAATGCTAATGCAGGATAGAGAAATAGCATGGAAAGAATGGCAAAATATAAAACACTTCAACACCTTGAAACTTTAGAATGCTTTGTAATTGTACTAATAAACAAATAAATGAAGACAAAAAAACTATACTAGAATAACTTTCAAAATAATACTAAACATGACCCCAAAAGTTTTTGGACATCCATTAAAGAAGTTTTATATCCTGGCCAAAAATTCCACCCAACCCCCTCTACTGATAACTCACTACTCCAAACTGGAATACAGTTCAACTCTTATTTTATAGATAGCATAGTGTCTGTAACCAAGGATTCCTTAACATCTAATTGCAAAACTGACCAAAAGCCACATATCACTACATCCACTTTCACTTTTAAACCCGTGCCCTCATCCTATATAAAATTACTCAAACAAATTTAAGCCATGCTCTTCTTTAGCTGATGACCTTCCAAGTGAGTACTTAAAATAGCAGCCAACAGCATTGCCTATCCTGTCTCAATCCTTATAAACAGGTCAACCCAGGAATCCCTCATTCCCTTTCTCTCAGAAAAAGTCACATATTATCCCTCTGCACAAAGGAGAAAAGACATTAATAACTTTAGACCTATGGCAATCTCATCTCCCCTCACCAAAATACTTGAAAAATGTATTCAAAAATAATTGCTAGACTATCTCCTGCAGGAGAAACTCCTATCCCCTACACAACATGGCTTCTGCCCTTCCCATAGTACTAGCACTGCCCTTCTAATTTATATAGATGCTGTCAATAAAGCTAGAGATAACAGCAAACTAGTCTCTTCCTTATTTCTAGACTTGTCACAGCAAACTTCTACTTCAAATGTCCTCACTGTGTCTCTCCCAGCTCACCCTTCTGTGGTTCAAAAGCTACCTGTCCAGTAGGTATCAGTCAGCAAAATGGCACTCCACACTCTCTCCTTTACATCCCAGTCATCACCTGTGTACCACAAGGCTCTATTCTTGGTCCCTCCTCTTTAACTTTTCAACAACCCCCTCTATACATCCACACAACAGGCCACTCGAATACAGTACACACATGATTCCACTTTCATTTGCACATCTGATAACATGGTATACCACCAAAAAAGTTACTCCGGAGCTTTAACAACCACTGAAACATGGCTTTGTAACTCACAACGTTTGCTCAACCCAAAAAAGACCAAACTACTACTTTCCCACCAAATCCTTCATTCATGAAAAAACTAAATATTAAGTCATCTCTTCTGATAATGCAACCATTGAAGTCACTTTTCATAGCAAATTATTAGGGATTACAGTGGATGATAAGCTTATATTCAACCTGCATATACAAAATTGCATAAGAATAACTCCTCAAAAATAGAAATGCTTTAAAGAGTCAAAAACGTTCTTGGTGACAACTAAAACTACACTTGCCACTACTTATCTCCTCCCCATATGTCTTTATGGTGCTCCCATCCTTACAAACCTCCAGGATTCACAAATATTAAAACTTGAACAATGCTATAACAAACTGGCTAAATTTTGCAGTAAATATCCTTTCAGAACCCACCACTGTATAGCACTAAAAAAGCCTAAATTAGTTAGACCTGCCTCATCAACTACCATATGCACAGCCTCTTACCACCTATAAAATTATCCAGCATCCATCTGCCTGTCCAGCACTAAAAAACATTCTACACAACTATGTTTCCATTTGGTCATTGCGATCTAGTGACCAAAAACTCTTGTCTGTCTTCAAACATCAAATCTGCTGGGCATTGTCTGTACTCACACAAGGTTGCTAAGGCCTCGAACTTCTTATCTGTATCCATCAAGTCTACACCATCCCACCAATCTCTCAAAACCACTCTGAAAGACTTCATAGCTAAAATCTGTCTCTGTTCTTTTTTTTTAAAGAAGAAACATCTTTGTTAAATTATCACATATGATATAAGACAATCTTAAATTTATATAAATGTAAACAAACCATCCTGCCACAATTCTAGTTGCAAAGATTATACATTATAAACCACTCTGACATCACTTATAATCTATCATTCAGTCATTGTCATTCAAACATTACATAACTCATTCAAAGCCTGCCTTCTTTAAACCTTGTTCCTCCTCTGCACGTATTGTTCCCACAATTCCCATTTTTTCTTATGTAATTTGCTCTTACACTTTTCTAAAGATCCCAATTGCAGTTGTTTTATCTCTGTTACTATATTTGCAATGTCTGCTTTAAACTTTGACTGCTTTTTTGGCACTATAATTAGACTCAGCAGGTCCTTACTATATTTAGGCAATTCCGATTCTGTATCATAGCTCAAAAAAATATTTTTCTTAGTTACACCAATTTGTTTACCCATTATCTCTGACAAAGCAGTCTGCTGGGAATCCTTAAAGTCTGCCAACTAATTACACTCCCAGAAAATATGTTCCTAGTTATTTCCCCATCACACCTCCATCATTTGCTGTCTACCTGAGGAAAAATTCTTTGCAGTCTACTTGAGGTATAAAGATACCTATGTAAGCACTTCCAAACAAATATCCTAAATCTTCTAGACTTTGTTTCATATTAGCTTTCCCCCTCTAGTTATTTGCTTCCAATACTGTAGTTCCTTTGCCAGTTATCTCCAATAAATTCCAACCCCCTCTTGATTATTGTCTGTATCCCTAATTGTAGTGATCCCTATTGGCAGAATTTCCTTTCTTCATTCCCATGTTGGCTTACTTCTTAGAATACTTTCTGCTACTTTATGAATATAATATTCTATATGATTATTGTTATTCTCATTAAAGGTCTGCATCCAAAATCCCAGTCCCTCATTGTCTCTTGAACTTCATCCCTGTTTCATCAACAACCCTTTCCACTTTGAACTCTAATTTTCTGCTTATGCTATATATAGGAGCCTTAACTGTGTTAATCTAAAATACCCCTTCAAATCGGTAATCCCAATCTGCCTTGCTCTATCGAAAGAATCAGCGTGTTCCATTTGACTCTTGCCATCTTCCCCTCCCAGATAAAATTCTCCAGCTATTTATTAATTGCTATCCACAACTTCTTTGGTTTGATAAAATATGCCTGACCTGTGTATAAGACAAAAGGGACTAAAAACATTTTAACTGCTTGTATTTTGCTGTTGATATTTTATTTATTTATTTATTTATTGACATTTGTTAACCGGGTTAGTCCAACTGAGATTTTGTCCCATTTTCAGTGGAGATCCGAGGAGAAAAGCTCCAGATAGTACAATAAAACATTACAGTAGTAGACAAGCACAGCAAACAATAGAAATAAAACTAGCATTACAGTAGTAAACAATAGAAAATGACACTAACAACAGTTAAACGACAGCAATTTTTTTTTAAGAAAATACTATGTAACTGTACTAGTGAGGCAGAGTGCAGAGTGTGAGAAGGATCAACTGAGAGTGATTCCAATGTGAGGGAGGAGAGAACTATGTAGGGTCATAGCAGGGGCAGATTCTGGAATTGAGTAAGTGTGTCTTAAGTTTCTTTTTAAATAGTGGGGTGTTGAGAGATTGAGCGTATGTCAAGGGGAAGTTTGTTCCAGGCTTGGGCCACAGAGTGTTTGTAGAGTAGCTTACCTACTGACTTATTTGGATGTTAAAAATTAAGCAATTGTAGATTAGAGGTGCTGGCGGGTTGAGATGGTGTGTAGACAGAGACAAGGAGAGATAAAGATGGACAGTAGGATGGTTTAAATAGCATAGAGTGCAGCATGTGAAATTGGTAGAGATGTAGTAGTTGTGGGATTTCTAGCCATTGTAGAGATTTTAAAGCAATACAGTGTTGTGTGTTGTTTGGGGAGTTAGTGATGAATCTGGCTATTTTGTGGTAGGATTGTTGGAGCTTGTTCAGGGTAGTTTTTTTGATATTTGTGAGAACTGGAGTGGCATAGAGGAGAGAGAGGAGGAGAAGTGCTTGTCCTAGGGTGAGTCTAGCCTCAGAACTGAGATATTTTTTGTTCCGGTATAAGAGACCTAGTTTCTGATGTGTTTTCTTTATGTATTGCTATATGTGTTGATTGAATTTTAGTTCATCGTCGATGATGACTCCTAGGAGTTTGATGTAGGTGTCAGGTAGGATAGCTGTGTTATTACAAGACTTAATGACAAAGGAGGATTTATGATGAGTAAGAGAGTGGGGCAGAAAGAGTAAGAGTTTGTTTTTTGTGGGATTGAGGATCAGTAAGTTTTCTGAAAGCCATTGTTTAGTGAAAAGTAGAGCTGTTTGGGTAAGGGAGTGTTGGTCAGAGATGTTGGCTGTAAAAATGATTGTGGAGTCGTCTGCATATTGTATGAGAGAAGACTGATAGCATGAGGTGAAAAGATCATTGGTGAAGATGTTGAATAAGAGGGGACCCAAGATGGAACCTTGTGGAACACCAGTAGAGATAGGCAAGAAAGGAGAAGGGGAAGAGAGCCATTTGACTGATTGTTTGCGTCCAGACAGAGAGCTAGCAAACCAGCTGAGGGTGGAGGTGGAAAGGTGAAGGTTAGCAAGTTTAGATAGAAGTAATGTATGAGACACTGTATCGAAAGCTTTGGAGATGTCAAGAAAGAGACAGACAAGATATCCATATTCCAGAGCTTCCATTTTTTCAGTGTTTGTATTATCTTTTGTTTAGTCTCTTCCCACATATCCTTAGCTGCCACACCAGAATAATTTTAATCCATACTCCTAAATACTTCATTTTATCATGTCCCCATAAATATGGATATTGCTGAACAAGTTAGTTAGTGTGTGGGTATATAATTTACTGCTATTGCTTTTGTTTTAGCTTCATCTACCAAAACAACAGAGGCCTCCAAAGCAGGCACCCAAGTAACCGCCACCTCAAGACATAGCACATGCAACACATAGTTCACAAAGTCAGTGTGCTAAACAGTCACAGCCCTTAAGGCCAAACAACATGCCAGACACACTTGTAATAGGTGACTCCATAGTCAGACACACTGATGTCCCGCTCAACAGACTGAACAAGGAAAAGGTCACAGTAAGCTGCCTGTTGGGAGCTAGAATCCGCCACATAACACAAGCACTCAGGTCACTCTACAGCAAGTACAAATATGACTCAGTCATTGTACATGCCGGTGTGAACGACCTGAGGCACCTCCCTGGACTACATGAAAAGAGACATAGAGGAGCTCTCTGATTATGTAGCCCAGACCGGTATGACCCTGACCCTGAGCAGCATCTTACCCTCACCAAGAATGATGCCACAGTACAAAGACAAAATGATCAGTTTTAACAATTGGCTTAATTACTGGTGTCATTCTAAGGGGATCCAATGTCTGTCTGCTTGGGATGACATGCTCGACAAGCCACGCTGCTTTGCAAGGGATGGCTTGCACCTGTCACCCCTGGGCTTCCGGATATTGGCCAAGGCTCTTGCCACCCCCATAGTGCCTTTTTTAGGCAAGGCTCAAATGACAAACCTACCTCCCTAGAAAACACAAGTGGAAAAAAACTAAGGGTAATGCTGCTCAATGCCAGAAGTCTAAACCTCAAGATGCACACCCTCGAAGCCCTCCTCAGTATGGAGAACATCATTGTCTGTGCAGTGACTGAAACCTGGTTCAAGGCTCCTGAGAGCACCCCAGCACTATCAGGTTTTACCTCATATCATGCTTTCTGGCCCCAAAACTTGGACCGAACCACAAAAGGAGGGGGAGTATCCATATTCATCAAAGATACCCACACCTCCAGGTTAGTGGCAATGCACGAAGCATCGGAGACCATCCAGGTGCAACTAACCATAGGCAAAACTGCCTTACAGTTTGTAGCATGCTACAGACCACCCTGTCAAACTCAGGAACCCCACACAGCCTTCCTGAAGACACTGGAGAGTATGAATGTCTCTCCAAATACCATCATATTGGGAGACTTCAACTACCCAAACATAGACTGGGAACATTATTCAAGCCCCAAAACCCAAGCCCAAAGGTTCCTAGAATTCATAAACTCAAATGCGATGGAACAACTAGTCACCATTCCCACAAAAGGAGGCAATATACTAGACCTGATCATCACAAACATGGGGACAAAATGCTCCACACCAGAAGTATATCCCTCATTGGTAAGATCAGACCATAAATTAATCTCACTGGAAATCCACATCCCGCCCCCACCCCCTGCACAAAAGACCACAGTGAAGAACATCTCAAAAGCCAACTTCACACTTCTTAAGACTGAAGTGGTATCCTTCAAGGCCCCTGGGCCAGTGGAAACCACAACCCACACTGCTGAATCCTTTACAAATGCCTTCTACGGGCACATTCAAGAATGCATGGATCATGCAATCCCAAATAAAACCAAGACCCATTCCCCCAAAGGCAGGCGCCCGGTCTGGTGGACCCCAGCCATAAACAAACTTTACAACAGAAGGAGGAAGCTACTACATGACAGAGCAAAATCCCTAAAAGGAAAGACATCTCTGATCAGTACTAGCAAAAAACTACGATCACTCATAAAATCATCCAAGGCCAACTTTGAGAGAAAAATCGCAAAAGACACAAAAAACAATCACAAGGCCTTCTTTAGCTATATTAGAAACCTGGGTGGAAACTCCCAGATATGCTCAGAGTTAGTCCAAAATGACACAAAATACACTGAACCCACTGACATTGCCAACATTCTGGGAGACAGGTTCAGTGCAAATTTCTCCTCCCCCTCCCCCCCAAAAGGAGAAATAACTATCCCAGCAGAGTGTAGCCTCCCTAACATCTCAGATGCCCAGGTGAGAGCCACCCTCTCTAAAGCTAAAAACACAGCATCAATGGGACTGGACAGTGTCCCGGGCTGTGTGCTACATGAACTCCAAGAGGAACTAAACCCACACATAAGGCTGCTGTTTAATCTTAGCCTTACTACAGGATATGTACCCAAAGAGTGGCGTACGGCAACAGTGGTCCCACTTCACAAAGGTGGTGCTTCTATGGACCCTGGAAATTACTGCCCCATAAGCTTGACGAGCCTGGTCTGCAAAGCTATGGAGAGGATCATTATTGAACTCATAAACAAAGACATTGGGGACTTACAGACATTGGATCCTACCCAATTTGGCTTTGTCAAGGGCAGATCCTGCCATTTGAATTTGGTCGACTTTTTTGAAACAGTCACTAAGGCCATTGATGAGGGTAAGGCAGTTCACACAGCCTACCTTGACCTTGCAAAAGCCTTTGACACAATACCCCACTCAGGCATCACAGACAAACTCACCAGCTTAAATGTAAACCCATATGTCACGAGATGGGTTGCAAACTGGTTCAAGGACAGAACCCACAGGGTCAGAGTTGCTGGAGCTATGTCAGACTCTAAGCCAGTCACAAGCGGTGTCCCACAGGGCTCAGTCCTGGGACCCCTCTTGTTCGGCATTTATTTTTCCGAGGTACAGGCAAACATAGGAGGATTGTGGCTGACAAAGTTTGCAGATGACTGCAAACTGGGCGCCATAATTGATACTCCAGCGGACACAAGCATCCTTCAGAGAGGCCTCATAGAAACGGATAATTAGTGCCAGAGCCATGGCCTTAAGCTGAATGCCAAAAAATGTATAGTCATACCATTTGGGAAAAACAAGGTACCCACAAATTACCACATAGGTGGTAATCTATTAAGTACGGAAGAGGTAATCAGGGACCTAGGGACCCAGGTTGACAGTAACCTCTCATTTGACACTCACATTGCCAAAGTGGTTAGGAAGACCTTCTATATTGCCCACTTTATCATGAAGGGTTTCACATCTAGATCAAGAGAGGTCATTGTGCCCCTGTACTCTTCTCTTATCAGGCCAATGATTGAGTACAATGCCCCATTTGGGATGTATCTTACCCGACACCTGCAGCAGTTGGAAAGACCCCAAAAGTTCCTCACCTAGAGGATAAAGGGTCTTAAACATATGTCATAAGCTGCCCAACTGAAAAAACTCCAGCTCTATTCAGTCGCATACCACCTACTCAGGTGACCTGTGCCTGACGTACAAGGCCATGTCCAATCCGAAATTAATGGACATGCTCCACCTCAGAAAATCCAAATCCATCAGAGCCGTGAGAGCAAGAGACTTAAACCTCAACACAGAAATAAATAGGACGTGCTGGAGGGACAGATTCATAACCCAGAGGCTCCCTACACTCTGGAACAGAATCCCAATCCATGTTAGGCAGAGCCCCTCACTAACTCTATTCAAGAGAAATCTTGACGAGTGGATGGGAGATCGTAGGTTTACCCCAGGGGTCATCTCTGTGTCACTACTAGACAGAGCCACAGTAAACTAAACCCTAAATGGGCTTAGTATTCTCATCCTAAGGGGTGGTGAAAGCCACACACACTCTGGCTAGGCTTATAAATGCCCTAGGGCAGATAGCCTAGTACAAACCTATGAACCTATGAACCTATTAATTTTGTATCCTGGAAAGATGTGAAACTGTCTCATAATGTTCCAAAACACTGTAATGTCCCTGTCTGGTTTTGTTGGGTTTAAAATAATATCACCTGCAAATAGAGCTAGCTTTTCTTGACTACCATGCCAATTATATCCTTGGATTTCTGAGTCCCTTATTTTCTTTACCAGTGGTTCTAAATATAGTTCAAATAAGAAAGAGGGGAGAGAGAGGGCACCCATGCCTGGTTCCTCTGCAAAATCAGAAATTATCAGTGAGCATATTACCTACTTTAATTTTTGCCTCCAATCAATCATATAGCCTCCTAATCTACCTTATAATTTTATCAGGGAATGCAAATGCTTCCATTGTCCTGCTTATAAAGTCTCAGCTTACTCTCTCAAATGCTTTCCCTGCATGAAGACCCACCAACAACAGTTGAATTTTCTTATATTCTGCTTCCCTCTGGATCATCATTGTTGTTTATGTTGTGAAATATTTGCCTCTCCTTCACAAAACTACATTGATCCATATCTATCAATTTTTTTATCACTTCTGATATTCTTTTAGCCATTATAGACATAAACACTTTATAATCATGGTTTAGTATTGAAACAGGCCTGTATGAAGCTGGATCTTATGAATTTTTACTCTCTTTAGGTATTACAGCTACCATTGCTTTCTTCCAGGATGTTGGTACTTCTTCTCTTAAAATATTGTTAAACAAAGCCTTCCAGATCTTTATCAGTTTTATCCCTCCTAGCTTCCAAACTTCCACAGGAATACCATCTATTCTTGGAGACTTTCCTGTAGATTGGTTATACATCACCATTTCTATCTCATCTCCAATCCTAACTGTTAGTAATTGAGCCTTATCTACCTCTAACTTTGTGCATAGTCTCCCATAAACATTTCTAGTTGTACCTTTTCTTGATTTCCATATTTCTCTGCTTTATACAGACTTTCATAGAATTTCCAAAATAGTTCTAGTACTTCTACTGGATCTCTTGTTATCTTCTTTATTAGAGGCTCCCTAAGCCTGGTGACAGCCCTTTCTACTTTCTGTTGCCTGAGTTGTCATGCTAAAAGTTTTTGTGCTCTAGAGTTATTATCAAAAACAGCTGTTTAACAGCAATCTTTCTAAAGTCATGCATCTTATCAAAGTAATCCCTTATTTTCTATTTAGCATTCTGCAGTTGCTTCTCTTCTTGCTCTGTGGGAATCACCCTATTTTGCAATACTTTACCATTTGTCAATCCTTCTAAATAATTCTTGGTTTTCTTAACTGTATCTCCCTTTCTTTTATTTCCACCCTATTTTTAAACTCCACTTTAGTTTTGTCCCACTCCCTAGCTATATTTTCAGAAGAATTTTTTATCTTCTCTAATAGCTCCTGAATAATTTCTACTACCCATTCCTTAAATTCCTCTCTTTTAAAAGATAGGTGGGAAAGTGCCAGTGTCTCATTTTTATTTCATTACTCTGTGTTTTTATTTTAGTTATTAGTGGCGCATGATCTGAAATAGTTATTTGGTGGTTTCAGGACCTTCAATTAAATGCACATGTTCCTGTGAAATGTAAATTTTATCTAGTCTAGCCCCATTTTTGTATCTTGGGGAATAATTTGTAAATTTACTCCAACCCCCTAGCACTGAATTCACATCTTCTATGCCAAATATTTTCATAAATTTTTCAAAAATCTACCCCTTGTTATATTTTCCCTACTGGGTCCCCCATACACATCTTCACTGTTGCAGATCAAATTCCACTCCCCACCTATAAGTAATATCCCTTGATAAAAGCTGACTGTTTCTCACAAAATGTTCTTAAGCTCCATTATAACAGTTTTGGGTGGAATACAAATACATGCCAGTGTAATCCTTCTCCCTTGCTAATAGCCCCTTAGTACTACAAATGTACCATTATTATCTCTTTTGTCCTCTTCTATCACTATTGGAGCTCCTCTTGTGATTAATTAAGTACTCCTCTTTTCCTTTGCCCAAGGTATTCTGCTGAATAACCATCCAAAAAAAACTTTATTTATCAAATTCAGATGTTCAGATCTTTCCAAGTGTGTCTCCTGTAGCATAACTGTTCGCACTCTACATTTTAATATTGTTCACTACTCTTTCTTTTTTGTATGAAGAAGTTTGTATATTTTAACAAATGAAAAGTGCTTTAAGTAAATCAGTTCAAGTACTCTGTCTTTGGTCTCTGGATTTTTTCTTTGTGTTTAAGTAGTTTGGTTTTGTTCATGTTTTTCAATTTTGTGAGACAATTGATGTTTAAAGACATTACAAATAACATCATTTCCACTTTTTATGTATAACGGCTTTTTTGTTAAATGTCTAGTTCCACGTTTAACATTGAACATGTTAAACACATAAATGCCTAGTTCTAACAGCCACTGTGGTGCAGCGGTTAGCATTGTCGCCTCACAGCAAGAGGTTCTCCTGTCTGATTCTCATCTGGAGCATCTTCTGTGTGGAGTCTGCGTGTTCTCCCTGCTATTTAGTGAGATTTAATGACATCCAGGTAGATGCGTGCGTGTGTGTGTGTGTGTGTGTGTGTGTGTGTGTGTGTGTGTGTGTGTGTGTGTGTGTGTGTGTGTGTGTGTGTGTCATCAGTAAAGGTTGGCTGCCAGGCTGTCATCTCAACACCATAAAAACCTCCACTGCCAAGCAATCTGCAGACCGGTGATCCACTGTGGCGACCCCTAACTAGGAAAAGCTGAAAGACTTTAATTTGTTTGTTAAATGTCTAGTTCCAGCTTTTGTGTTGCATACATATACCGTTTGGCAGGTTAATCTTTTATACATTTGTTTCTTCTCATCTCCATTTGATATTATGTCACATCTTACAAAACCTTTTGTTTTATTGAAAGTCCTCAAACCCCCCCAAAAACAAACAAAAACCCCCAAACACACCCCCAATGCCCCCTAAACCGCTTAATTTAATAATAACATACAAACTATGTATATCTTCAAATATTGAAGTTTTACCCTACTAATAGGAACACATTTCAAACTGACAGCTACAGACACAGATTTTTGTTAACCCAAAAGAAAGGTTATCTGTGCTGAGACACATGGTATAGCCTATTCTTCTACTAAATGCTTTTGGCTTTGTCTTATCTTCATAGCTCTCTCAGCTGGGAAAATACTTGAACACTTTCAGAAAACATTTTCTCCAAGTGATTTCTCTCTATCAGATTGTCTCCTAGAGACATGAGAACCAGACACAAAACTGCCAAGCATACATTTGTTTACTAGAAAAAAGACTAACAATATTCAATATTCCTTTTCATTTACTTACTTTCTCTTCAAACTTGTTACTAGATTAAGCTAAGGGCCTTAACCCAGTCACTCCCCTATGCAAGAATGAGAAAAAGCACATTAATATTTCTTTTGTCATGATCTTTTAACCAGATTTTTCTTCTTCTTTTTTATATTGCAGTGCCTACATTTCTTAAAACTGAACAAGTAGAAAGAGAGAATAAGAGTGAAAGAAAAAAAAGATCACCTAATTACATTAGTATTCCCATTACACTTAAAATAACTGCAACAACTTTACTTTATAGCATGCAAAGACAATCATGTACTGTAAAATAGTACAACTAAGAAAAAATATATAGTTTTACTTACAATTTCTTTCTCCTTCCTCTTCTCCTCTACTGAATATTTTTCTAACCATTAATGACATAAAGCAGGGCATGTACTTTAATGACCCTTACAAGTTTAACAAAGTCTAAACAAGTCCAATATTTCCAGATTTTCATGTTCTGTCGTATTTTACAAATATAATTATTGCTTTGTAATCCCACACTTGTCAGTTTTCAAGTTACTGTTTTTATTCCTGTTCATCTCCATCTCCCAAATCCTGCCACTGTTTCATTTCCACTGGCACAGTCTCTCTGTGGCCTTTATTACTAAAAGAACAAGAAGCAAAATATCCTTCTGTTTCATATATCACTTTTTGTTGGAGAAACTTTTGTATTTCTTCCTTAGCATGTACTTCATCATGATGTTGTCTCTCCAGGGAAAATATTTTGAAGATAGCTTGGTACAGCTCTTTGAATTTCACACCTGCCTCTCTACATTCCCCAAATAAGGGAATATATTTACTTCTCTTCGGCCTGGTGTATAATTAGTAGTCATTCTCCACAAACACTCTGCTGTCTCCCACTTTTAGTACTTTGCCCTTCTGGCACAGTTTTGTCAGAATCAGCTCCTTCTGCTCGTAAAATTGCATCATTACTATTAATGGTCCAGGTTGCTTTCTCATAGACAGGTTTGGAGCATACACATGATGTGCCCTTTCATTTAACAATTCCTGTTGTGGAATGCCAGTCCACTTCCTTATCTTTGCTTTCATACAACTAATACAGTCTGTTCCTTCTAGCTTCTCTAGTACATCAGAAAATCTCAGGTTTTCCCTATGTGCTCTGTCTTGTAATTCTATTATTTTTTTGAAACATCTTTTCTTGTGCAGTCTTATACATAGCCAGCCTTTTCTTCATTTCGACGTCTGGGTTTTGCAGTTTTATCACCTTATCTGAATATCTGTTTAAAGCTTCTTCCTTTTTTCAGCCTTTTAATTTTTGAGTTGATATACTCCCTCAGTGTTTCATTTATTTTAATCAGGTCTGTGTGCAGTTGCCTTATAATTTCATGTAGTTTACTGGAAGTCATGTTTGGAGCTTATAGTGCTTTTTGCTGAACAGCTGTAGCACTTTTCCCAGTCAGTGTTTCTTTGTCAATTGTTCTAGCTGATTTTCCTTCAGGTCCTCTGTATTTTTCTTTTTTTTTTTGGCATCCAGGCATTACACTTACTAGCCAGCCACTGAAATTTATCCAGAGATTTAGGTCCACTAGCTTTCGCAGCTAAGTTATAGGTTTCAGATTGGGATACCTAGAATTAAACTATTACTCAATGTGCAGCTATCTTGGCTGACCCAGTCTGGCCCTGTTCTTGCTCAAAACCAGGATAAACTATTTTCCTAAATGAGAACAAGTACGTTTTCATTTTTTAAACCTCCTTACTCCCTCTTATTCACTTACTTCCTTACTTCTGTCAAATTCTCTTCCCTGACTTTCTAACTAAATATACCATAAGCTTATTTTTCCCCTCACTTCATATTGCAATTCCTGTTTGTATTAGACTAACTTACCTTTAATTTCTGTACAAACTGCCTACATTTCTATATATGTGAAATGACTGTCACATAACGTGCATCAATTCTTAACCAAAGTTTCTATATTATCACTAATTTCTGTACCCCCTTACTTATATAAACCAACTGTACAATCAGACATCCTCCAGATAAGGGCAGTCATCCCTATATGGTGCAGTCTGCTTCCACACACCAATTAATCATTCAAATATTCAAGCAAAAGTGTTGCTTTCACTTGAGGGTAGAATATTTAAATGTGCAAGAAAACACACACATCACCCATCTATCTATCCACCTGTCTGTCTACATAACTGTCTCTCTGTCTATCTGTGTGTGTGTGTGTGTGTGTGTGTGTGTGTGTGTGTATGTGTTTGGAGACAGGGAGAGAAATATAACAGGGCAGATGCAAATATCAAAATATTTCTCCTAGGTACATTCTGAGCTTAAGAAGGAAACAGTCACAAAGCCATGATATGTCTTTCTATCACCCTATAAATCTATCTCATTATTTCTATCTTTATTTCTATGTCTATCTGTCTATCTTCTTTTCTATATCTGTCCATGAAGTGTTTAATAGTAAATACCTGACATTAGACAGAACCATTACTGTTTTTACTAGATGTACAAAAACCTGTCCTGCTGAGTAGCCTCACAATGGAGGAAGTCACCATTAGTATTAACATTTATAGCTGTTTATTAGCATAGTTGTTTCCCATGGAAGCTCTTGAATAAATATTAGAAGTAAGACCCTCTCGAGGATTCTTGTAGCAACCTCGTCCTTATTCTGATTCCTTATTCCAGAAGGATTTAATTTGAAATGACAAAATCATATTCCATTTCCAAGCTGGTTTTCCATTTTTAATTTTTAAATTTTTTATGTTAGTTATTTGTAAACTGATGGAATGAACTGGTGCATTTCTGGCCCTTTTTGACCATGACATGGTCCACATGGGGAGGAACAAATGCTATATATGTGGAGAGATTTTTACAGAACCTAATCAAAGAGCAGGGTTTTGGGATAAAGTCCAAAAAACAAACAAACCAGAAAACCTACCTAGAGATAGGGAAGACATACAGACTCTATGCAGACAGCAACTGGACATCATGGTATACTCCAGGCCCTGAATTTGTAAGGCAGGACACTTAAATGCTGAACCACTGGACATCCAAAAAGCTAAATAATACAATTTGCAACAATGTTATCTCAGACAGCAAGGCCAATGTTTCAAATATATTTTGTACAAGAATAAGCCTATAACCTGCTTCACAATGATGCTCAAGAACATCTTGAAGCCACAGTTATTACTAGGAAGATAACTCATCCATATAGTACAGTGTCACACATTTCATCTGAGGTGAGCTTATACAAGGGTGACCAAAACAATGATAAGAGAAACATGGAGCAAGAAGACACTCTTAACCATATGGCTAGATACTTAAGAAACAATGATTAAGCACTGAGTGCAGGGCAAAGTCATAGCAATAATATAGCCCATTCAGCTGTGACAACTGCTCCATATATTTATTTATTTATTTTTGGAAGGAATAGTTATTAGGTATGTAGGCACATGGGAGATGGAATTTGTGTTTAATAGTGGATTTGCACACTCCAGGGTCTATTATACACATTCCTTGGATGAAATATTTATATTGTGGATTGATTCCGAGGAGCGGTTGAAAGAGTTTTTTGATTTATATACAAGGTACTATGGAATTTATAACATTTTCCTGTAAGTTTGACAGGGATGCAATGGTATTTTTGGATGTTGAATTGAGGAAGGGTAGGCAACAGAGGAGATTTATGTCCAATATTTACAGGAAGCCTAACTTTTCTAATATATACCTCCATTACAACAGTTGGCATCCTTACAAGCAGAAAAAAAGCAGTGGTTAATGGCCAACTGGTAAGATTAGCGAGAATGGTTTCTGTGGAGGAGTAATTTTTTATTGAATGTGACAACGTTTTTGAAATGTTTATAAATAGGAGTTACCCTAGGGAATTTCCGATAGAAATAAGAGATGAGGTTATGATAAAAAGGAGGGGAAGGGGTATTTTGACCTCTTTTGGGAGTGAGAATGGATGAACGTACTGGTAATACAGATTTGGTTCTTTCAGTGTGTTTTTCCCCTAGGATTTTTAAGGAAAGTAAATAAGTATGAGAATTTTAGAGAAAAATTGGGTAATTTTTTTAGTTAACAAGGATGTTTAAGAAAAGGTAGGGCAGAAACCAATTGGGGTGTATAGGAAGGACAAAGCTATAAAACAGTTATTGGAAAAACCCAAAATAAAGAATGTTAGACCAAGGGGTGTGTTTAAATGTGGGAGATGTTAACAATGCCCCCATCTGTTGGTTGCTTAGAATGTTATGACTAATGGTAGGATGGAAACCAGTAAAATGCACAAAAGCAGTCCGGACAAGCACCGTAAAGCCCAAAAAAATGTTAAAGTCCTTATTGTGAAGGCTGTTTGCAATGCAAGCTGTAACACTGAAATTGAAATCCACTTGCACGTATAAAGCCACACTGAAGTCGGAAAAACTTAAACCTTAACGCACTTTATTGTTAAAACAAGCGTTTTCGCTGTGGTTAAAACTACAGCTTCATCAGAGGCAAAAGTAAAATGCAGTGTCAGAGTCAAGTTTTTATGCAACACACCCTTAATTAGTAATGCAATCACAATGAAGGCGTGTTAGCAATTTCTTGCAAAAGTAAATTCAGGGAATGAAAGCTCTGTTTAGGAGCATTCTCAAAAGTATGTAGTTTCATACTTTTAAAACAGTTGGAAACCATAAAACATTGATGCATCAGCAGTTTGTTACATTCATACACCAAGCAAATGTGCATTAAAAGCATGAAAGTGTGTAAGAAATATATACACAATAAAAGCAGTCTAAAAACAATGCATAACAGTTCTGCATATAAAAATTGTTTATAGAAAAGTGTTTGTGAAAAAGTATCTAGTGAAATCACTACCTGCAACTGCAGTTGGAAGCCTTGCTAAGTATAAATCTTAACAGTGGTGGAAAGTATATGTTACTACAAATTACTATTAAAGTAAAATAAAATGAAGTGAAAAGTGAAGTAAGACAAAGGTAAAGGAGTTATCTTTTATAGCTCCTCATTTTCAGGACACAAGCTATATTGCAATGTTCATTCAAACCTGGAGTGCGAAAATGAGTCTAGTAATATTTGCCATTCTAGCTCCTTATTCTCCAAAAGAGGTACTGGACTCTTCTTTCTGTTTTCTTGACCTGGTCAATTGCAATAAAATGAAAGCTATGTCCTTGATGTTTCATTACGTGTTTAGCTAAAGCGTTTTCTTTTTTCAGTTTCCTTATGGCATAATCATGTTGGTACAGCCTGTCCCGTAGTCAGACTTGCCTATGTAAAATGCTTCACAGCAGTTACACTTAGCTAAATAGACTATGGATCTAGAATCACAGTTAAGCTTATGTGTAATGTGGTACTTTTTGCGTATTACAAAGGAATTGGAAGCCTTCACAAGGTGGCAATAGTTACATGCCCGCACTGAAAACAGCCTTTTGTTCTAGTCATTAGCTCCATCTGTTTACTTCTTTCTAGCAAAGTTTTCAAATTATTGCCTCTCCTATATGCTATCAGAGGTTTTGTGCCTAACTTGTCCATGAGTTCCTCATTATTTGTTATGTAATACCAATTTTTATAAGGTATTATTTGAATATTCCTCGAGTCAATACTGTAATTTGTGATGAAACTATTTACAAACGAGGTCCCTGTTATCTCAGTGTTGGAGGTTGCCCTAAGAAAGGGTATGTTCTCCCCAACCCTCGGATTAGCCTCTAAGTCTTCCTCTTGTCCACTGAAAATTTTGTGTGGAAGTAAGGGTAGAAATTGACCTTCCCTTCTTTTATTATTGACCTCATCCAGTATTTCTTCAAATAAAGTATTTGGGTATCCTCTGTTGGTGAACATTACTTGCAAGATTTT
Source organism: Protopterus annectens (assembly GCF_019279795.1). Taxonomy (NCBI): domain Eukaryota; kingdom Metazoa; phylum Chordata; order Ceratodontiformes; family Protopteridae; genus Protopterus; species Protopterus annectens. The sequence goes on along the minus strand of NC_056743.1, from coordinate 148,089,159 downwards.
ACATTCTTCTTGGAATAGTATCTCATTACTGCACATCCTGGCTGCTCGAATTAGCTGTCCCTTTATGATAGCCTTCTTTTGCTTGAATGGGTGGCAGCTGTTGTAATGTAAAAAGGAGTTGCAGTAAGTTGGTTTTCTGTATATCTTTGAAAAATATTCACAATTGTTAACTTCTTTATACAAGTGAACATCAAGGTAGTCAATGCTTAGCTCTGAGAATTTAGATGTGAATTTTAAAAAGTCAGTTGTGTTATTAATAGAAGAGACAAATTCATTTGCTAGTGTCTCATCGCCATCAAAAAGGATGAAAATATCATCCAGGTATCTTGTGTAGAACTTGATGCGGTTCATTGTGTTAACATCCTTAAGAATGTTGTCAACCTCCCAGTAGGCCATAAATAGGTTAGCTACTGTAGCACCACATGGGGACCCCATAGCTACACCTTGTTTCTGGAGATAATATTTCCCATTAAAGATGAAGAAGTTGGATGTGAGTATGATGTCTAAAAGTTGGGATACTAAATCAATTTCATTTTTGGGTGCCCCCAAACGATCTAACATCAGTGAAATCCATTCAATAGCCTCCAAGTGAGGTATAGGCGTGTATAGATCTATGGCGTCGATAGTGAGGAAGTTCAGTGAGTCGCTGTAATCAATTTCACTTATCTTTTTTAAAAATGTCCACGAGTTCTTGCAAATGTGTGATATTTTCTTAATATATTGCTCAGGATAATTTCTACAAGTTGGGCACTGGGGTATGTAAAGAGACTCGGCTATCAATCAATGCCGGATTGGTGGATTAACCAAGTTTTATGAATTTTGGTATACCAAAAATTACTGGTGTCCTAGGCATTGTGATGTCAATGTAATTGTAGGTGTCAATATCAATGCACCCACTAATAAATAGGTCCTTAAAAACCCTAGTCCTAGAAATTGACATGTTCATCTCATTCAGTGACGATGAACTATAAGCTGGACTATCGAGCACAGTTTCCATTTTACTAATATATAGGAAGTTGTCAAAGATTACAAGCCCACCTCCTTTGTCAGGTTTTACTACCCTGACGGTGCTTTACATAAGTTTTCCAAGCCTTGTAGTTGTTCTTCTGTGATGTTATAGTCTAACCGGTCGTTTTAGTATGTGAAAAAGTGGCCATTTGTCTGAGGTCCAATTCACAAGTTTTTCAAAAGTGTTAAAATGTTGTGTAGTGGGGGTTGTAAGTACTAGCTAATTTCAAATTAGTATTCATGTTAGTAACATCATTGTTAAACATTACATGCAAGTTCAGTTTCCTGACAAAGCATTTCAAGTCAATCAACGTCTTAACAAGGTTACATTTAGTTGTAGGAACAAAAGTGTTCCCGAATGCTAGTAGTTCTATCAGGGATGAAGGCACGTGAAAGCTAGAAAAATTATAGATTTTAAAGTCGCCTTTTTCATTCGTTAAGATACTTAAGTCACCTAACATGTTGTTGTTAGTGATAGGCGTTGAATTGGGAGTAGAGTCATCTGTTACTATTGTCTGGACCAGTTCTTGTTGTAGTAAGGGCGCTGTTTCGGGTTCCCTAAAAAATGCCTTCCCTGATTTTCATACCTTTGTTGGTTGTGTTGTTGTCCACTTCTGGTGTTGTGCACTTTCACATAGTTGCCACGTGGAGGTGCAGCTGAGTTAAAGTTTGTTCCTGTTTCATCCCAGTCATCACCTCCACTTAGGTTTGGCTCATTGTTTTCATTCCCAGTTTCTGTAATAGTCCTGTCAACTTGAGTATTAGTTGAAGCCATTAGTTTAGGATAAGCTGTTCCATTAGAATAGCTCACCCTATCCCTTGCCAGTTTTTTATTTTTGTTCACTTTTAACTTATCCACTAAACTGTCAATACTGGAAAAGATACGAGAGTAATCGTATTTATATCTATCAAAGTGCAAGTTTTGTTTTAAGGAACTGTCCAGTTGGTTGACTTCTTCAATTAATCTCGTAATATGTGTGCTGTAATGTTTAGAGATCAATTCCATAAGCTCAATTCCTTGTTTGTCAAACAATGTCCTTAAGTCAGCACAAAAACCATTATTTTTAAAAGTGAACAAAAATAAAAAACTGGCAAGGGATAGGGTTGGCTATTCTAATGGAACAGCTTATCCTAAACTAATGGCTTAAACTAATACTCAAGTTGACAGGACTATTACAGAAACTGGGAATGAAAACAATGAGCCAAACCTAAGTGGAGGTGATGACTGGGATGAAACAGGAACGAACTTTAACTCAGCTGCACCTCCACGTGGCAACTATGTGAAAGTGCACAACACCAGAAGTGGACAACAACACAACCAACAAAGGTATGAAAATCAGGGAAGGCATTTTTTAGGGAACCCGAAACAGCGCCCTTACTACAACAAGAACTGGTCCAGACGATAGTAACAGATGACTCTACTCCCAATTCAATGCCTATCACTAACAACAACATGTTAGGTGACTTAAGTATCTTAACGAATGAAAAAGGCGACTTTAAAATCTATAATTTTTCTAGCTTTCACGTGCCTTCATCCCTGATAGAACTACTAGCATTCGGGAACACTTTTGTTCCTACAACTAAATGTAACCTTGTTAAGACGTTGATTGACTTGAAATGCTTTGTCAGGAAACTGAACTTGCATGTAATGTTTAACAATGATGTTACTAACATGAATACTAATTTGAAATTAGCTAGTACTTACAACCCCCACTACACAACATTTTAACACTTTTGAAAAACTTGTGAATTGGACCTCAGACAAATGGCCACTTTTTCACATACTAAAATGACCGGTTAGACTATAACATCACAGAAGAACAACTACAAGGCTTGGAAAACTTATGTAAAGCACCGGTCAGGGTAGTAAAACCTGACAAAGGAGGTGGGCTTGTAATCTTTGACAACTTCCTATATATTAGTAAAATTGAAACTGTGCTCGATAGTCCAGCTTATAGTTCATCGTCACTGAATGAGATGAACATGTCAACTTCTAGGACTAGGGTTTTTAAGGGACCTATTTATTAGTGGGTGCATTGATATTGACACCTACAATTACATTGACATCACAATGCCTAGGACACCAGTAATTTTGGTATACCAAAATTCATAAAACTTGGTTAATCCACCAATCCGGCATTGATTGATAGCAGTCTCTTTACATACCCCAGTGCCCAACTTGTAGAAATTATCCTGAGCAAATATATTAAGAAAATATCACACATTTGCAAGGACTCGTGGACATTTTTAAAAAAGATAAGTGAAATTGATTACAGCGACTCACTGAACTTCCTCACTATCGACGTCATAGATCTATACACGTCTGTACCTCACTTGGAGGCTATTGAATGGATTTCACTGATGTTAGATTGTTTGGGGGCACCCAAAAATGAAATTGATTTAGTATCCCAACTTTTAGACATCATACTCACATCCAACTTCTTCATCTTTAATGGGAAATATTATCTCCAGAAACAAGGTGTAGCTATGGGATCCCCATGTGGTGCTACAGTAGCTAACCTATTTATGGCCTACTGGGAGGTTGACAACATTCTTAAGGACGTTAACACAATGAACCGCATCAAGTTCTACACAAGATACCTGGATGATATTTTCATCCTTTTTGATGGCGATGAGACACTAGCAAATGAATTTGTCTCTTCTATTAATAACACAACTGACTTTTTAAAATTCACATCTAAATTCTCAGAGCTAAGCATTGACTACCTTGATGTTCACTTGTATAAAGAAGTTAACAATTGTGAATATTCTTCAAAGATATACAGAAAACCAACTTACTGCAACTCCTTTTTACATTACAACAGCTGCCACCCATTCAAGCAAAAGAAGGCTATCATAAAGGGACAGCTAATTCGAGCAGCCAGGATGTGCAGTAATGAGATACTATTCCAAGAAGAATGTAAAATCTTGCAAGTAATGTTCACCAACAGAGGATACCCAAATACTTTATTTGAAGAAATACTGGATGAGGTCAATAATAAAAGAAGGGAAGGTCAATTTCTACCCTTACTTCCACACAAAATTTTCAGTGGACAAGAGGAAGACTTAGAGGCTAATCCGAGGGTTGGGGAGAACATACCCTTTCTTAGGGCAACCTCCAACACTGAGATAACAGGGACCTCGTTTGTAAATAGTTTCATCACAAATTACAGTATTGACTCGAGGAATATTCAAATAATACTTTATAAAAATTGGTATTACATAACAAATAATGAGGAACTCATGGACAAGTTAGGCACAAAATCTCTGATAGCATATAGGAGAGGCAATAATTTGAAAACTTTGCTAGAAAGAAGTAAACAGACGGAGCTAATGACTAGAACAAAAGGCTGTTTTCAGTGCGGGGCATGTAACTATTGCCACTTTGTGAAGGCTTCCAATTCCTTTGTAATACGCAACAAAAAGTACCACATTACACATAAGCTTAACTGTGATTCTAGATCCATAGTCTATTTAGCTAAGTGTAACTGCTGTGAAGCATTTTACATAGGCAAGTCTGACCGAGACTACGGGACAGGCTGTACCAACATGATTATGCCATAAGGAAACTGAAAAAAGAAAACGCTTTAGCTAAACACGTAATGAAACATCAAGGACATAGCTTTCATTTTATTGCAATTGACCAGGTCAAGAAAACAGAAAGAGGGGGTCCAGTACCTCTTTTGGAGAATAAGGAGCTAGAATGGCAAATATTACTAGACTCATTTTCGTACCCAGGTTTGAATGAACATTGCAATATAGCTTGTGTCCTGAAAATGAGGAGCTATAAAAGATAACTCCTTTACCTTTGTCTTACTTCACTTTTCACTTCATTTTATTTTACTTTAATAGTAATTTGTAGTAACATATACTTTCCACCACTGTTAAGATTTATACTTAGCAAGGCTTCCAACTGCAGTTGCAGGTAGTGATTTCACTAAATACTTTTTTACAAACACTTTTCTATAAACATTTTTTATATGCAGAACTGTTATGCATTGCTTTTATTGTGTATATATTTCTTACACACTTTCATGCTTTTAATGCACATTTGCTTGGTGTATGAACGTAACAAACTGCTGATGCATCAATGTTTTATGGTTTCCAACTGTTTTAAAAGTATGAAACTACATACTTTTGAGAATGCTCCTAAACAGAGCTTTCATTCCCTGAATTTACTCTTGCAAGAAATGCTGCTAACACGCCTTCATTGTGATTGCATTACTAATTAAGGCGTGGGTGTGTTGCATAAAAACTTGACTCTGACACTGCATTTTACTTTTGCCTCTGATGAAGCTGTAGTTTTAACCACAGCGAAAACACTTGTTTTAACAATAAAGTGCATTAAGGTTTAAGTTTTTCCGACTTCAGTGTGGCTTTATACGTGCAAGTGGATTTCAATTTCAGTGTTACAGCTTGTATTGCAAACAGCCTTTACAATAAGGACTTTAACATTTTTTTGGGCTTTACGGTGCTTGTCCGGACTGCTTTTGTGCATTTTACTAATGGTAGGATGCTCAAAGTGTTAGGGCATTTCAGTTGTGAATCTAGATGGGTTGTCTATGTGGCCTGTTGCCAACAATGTTCAGTATTTTATGTTGGAAAAACTATTAGGAAACTCAAGAAAAGGATGCATGAGCACTTGAGTGATATCAAAAAGGCAAAAACACTAATGCTTTGGCCAGGCATGTGATAGCATTCCCAACACATAGGTTTAAATTCACAGTCATAGAACGAATTCTCAAGGAAGATAGGAGATATTTTGTTGATGAGCATTTAAATATTGTGAATTGAAGTGACAACTTATTTTAGATGCCCAAACCCCAACCTGGGCTCAATGATTATTGCTCCATTAGTTGTATATTGAAATTAAGATATTTAGAAGTTTAATCTCGTAGGTATGTGTGTGTGTGTGTGTGTGTGTGTGTGTGTGTGTGTGTGTGTGTGTGTGTGTGTGTGTGTGTGTGTGTATATATATATATATATATATATATATATATATATATATATATATATATATATATATATATGGGTTCACTTTGGAATCTCGAAATACTGAAATATCGAATTTCAGTATCTCGAGACAAAGTGTTGAATCTGCAGTTGCACGAATCTTCAGAATGTCGAATACGGAAATCTCGAACCTGCAGTGTTGATGGCATGTTTGGTAAGTGTAATGTTTTTTAAGGGTTTTTGGGAGGGTTTGTGTATGTGTGAGTGTGTTGGGGAGTTTTAGGTATGGGTTAGGGTAGGTAGGTAAAAGTGTGAGTGTGTAAGTGTTGAGAGTGGTCGTGTTTGTATGCATGTGATGTGTGTTTGTGTAAGGGGGGTGTAGAATGTGTGGTAGTGGGTTTGCTGTCTTCTGTTTTTTAGTGCGACCTTGGAGTTACTATATATAAGTAGGGGGTGGGGGGGTTGAGGGGGGCTTGCCCCCCTGCTTATAGCAAGGGTGTGTATGTTAGTTTTGTTGTGTTTGTGTGTGTTGGTTTGGTTTGTTGTAGTGTCGGGAAGTAGGTGTATTTGTGTTTGTGTGGTGTATTGTTTTTGTGATGTTCGTGGTTTTAAATTTTTCAGTTTTGAGGTTTCAGGTTTGTGAGTTTTTGGCTTTATAGTCTCGAGATACTGAAATTCGATATTTCAGTATTTTGGGATTATAAAGTGAATATATATATATATATATATATATATATATATATATTATTCAAAATGAGACATTATGGCATATAACAGCCTTTACATAAGAGCATATTTTTATATGTGTTTAATCTTGGATTTAATTGTTTTGTATTGAAATTTTAAATTTGAAGGGGGTGTGAATCAATTAACCAATTTATTAATTTATGAGCTGATAGGTTAAAAAATTTTTAAACCAGTATATAAAAAATAGGAATTGTTTGGTTGTTAGTTCTGATGAGGTCTAAGTGAAGAAAGTGCTTAACTCTGGTATTTTTTTTTCTTGATGCTTTTGGTGAATAAAGTGCAGTCTTTTTTATCCCTGGTTGGATTGCTTTTGTTGCCGTACAGGACTGTTTGTCTTTGTTGGTTTTCTTTGTTCCTGTTATCAGTTTGTTTTTGTATGTAGGCACATGATCTCTGTGATATCACTTTTTAAATGAATGAGGGGGGACCTGTTATGAGGTTCAGTAGCGGACTAACAAACAAAATGCCTGTTATTCCAATATACTCAGCTAGACACAAATATGCAAAAAAAAAAAAAATTAAAATACGTCTGATACAGAGTCTGAGAATTAGGCACCATGTGGAAAAGATACTTTGCACTGCTGCAGACATGCTTATATGCTGTACTGATTCCAGTTTTATGCATTATATTAGAAATTGTACTATGTTAAATGCAAATTAGCGCAATTATATTGATTTAACTAACAAATTATTCCTATGGAACATATGCTGTGATAACTCCCAGTGGAATGCTGCAATACCTGCTGAACGTTCAACAATGAATTTAATGGGGTGTTGCAGTGGTGCAGTAGTTAATGTTGTCACCTCATCGCAAGAGGTTCTCTGGTTCAGTTCTCAGTTGGGGTGCCTTCCATGTGGAATCTACATGTCCTCCCTGCATTTTCGTGGTTTTCTTCAGGGTACTTTGGTTTCCTCCCCCATTCCAAAGACTTGCATCTGGAGTGGTTCTCCCCAGGCCTCTGCTGATAATAGGCTGTGTCCTAGTTGGACTTTCCTGGTCAACAAATGTCAAATAAATAAATAAATGTCAAACTGTTAAATATGACCTAAAATGTATAAAATGAAAAAAAAAATTATCCATGCCAGATGTCACAGCAATGCTTATATTTACATTAACCTTCTTCAGGCAACTATGTAAATGATCAAAACTTGTCTTGGTGAATTGTGCTGAAGTGTTATATTGCCAGCGATGGTAAATCAGCCATTATAAAGACAGACTCTGCATCTATATGGAAACGATGTTTTGAGTTGGAGTTTGAGTCCTGTTCGGGGGGGGGGGACTTTTTCATTTGCAGGTCTACTAATTAAACAACTACAGGAAACATGTTAAGTAAAGCAAAAATACCCTACACGAGACGAAGGAGACTAAAAAGAGAAAAGGATGAATTTTAATAAAAAAATAATAATTCGAACTTCTGTTACACATGCAATATGTTGTTTTAACACCTTGTGCCCCAGCACAAGAAGATGAGCGATGGTGCCTTTAACAAGTTTCTAATAGGTTTGTAACAAAAAAATTAATAATTGTACCGAATCACGGTAATGAATTTAATTTATTTTCTTTTTGGTAGATTGGAATAGAGCAGTTTTGATTGGTGAAAGGGGCCAAAGTCAGAGACAAAAAACCTTGTAGGCACTGGTCTGGTTAATCGGGAAAGCAGCGATTCGTTGTGGCAAAATGTGGAAATCTGCACTAGTCCAACTCCCAACCTAAAAATCTACAGATATCCAAACACAGGGAAGGAGGGGTTTTAACTAATAAGTAAATAGATTATTTCATAACTGAAGCACTTAAAATATTAATAATATAACTCAAAAAAATTAATTAGCCCACTAGAAAAAAACAGGTGTTCAGAGTTGGATGGGCCAGTCACAGGGATAGCTGGTGTTCAGAGTGGGGGTGAAGATGGGATAAAGTCTCCATGCCTAAGCAGTGATATAACTTTAGTTAGAAAGGATTGAACTCTTTTCTTTGCAGGAAATAAATAGAGAAGCTGCTGAGCACTTATAGCTGTCCTCAGGACTGAGTGTGTCCTAAGTGGTTTTCCTGGAGGGGGTGGTGAAAATGATGTTTTCAGAGGGGGTACCCATCCTTGGGTTAATTCAGAATATGGTTGCTGAAATTTTGCAAGGTTGGGGGAAAAGATTTAAACCTTTATTATGTAGTAACAGGAAGTAATAATGAATCTAAGGAATAAAACACAGGGGACTTTTAATCTAACGGCCAGTATGGTGGTACCCTTTGGTCACAGTTTTAAGGAAATCAAGGATATAATAAGGAAGAGCTGGGTAATTTTTAAGACCGCACCAGAATTGGTAGAAACCCTAAGGGAGACAGCACAATTTGTATTCAGCATGGGGAAGAACTTTAAATTTTTCTTTGAGCAGTTGAAACCAGGCATGCAATTGCATTTAAGGGTATGGTCAAATGTGCAAGTTGTAAACAATGTCCTTTTATTTTAGAAGCAGTTAGTATTTCTGTACAAAATATTCCTTTTGAATCCATGCTAAAGAATGGTAATTGCAACACCAGATGAATAGTATACATTGCAATTTGTTCTAGATGTAGCTTTTTCTACATTGGGAAAGTGGAAAGACAATTAAAAAAGAGGATTTATGAGCTTTGTATGCAATAGCTAAGAATAATTCCAGAAATGCACTTTTTAAGCACAGTTTGCTTTGTCAAGGTTTTACTAAGTTCAAGTTTGGCATTTTAGATATTATTCAAAAAAATCTACAGGAGGCTGGTGGGAACTTGAAATTGAAAAAAAGGGAATTATTGTGGCAACTTTAAGTTAAATGCCAGTAACCCACCAGGACTTAACAAAAACATTTATATTTTCCCTATGCTGAAAATAAAGGGACAACAATTATAAAAGGTGTTTTAAAAGTCAGGTTTTAAATGAATAACACCTTTTGATTAATTGTTTATATTTTTGGAATAGTTTATGTTTTATGATTTAATGTTTTTTGTAAGAGGTTTGTATATGTGAATATTTTTGGTGTTTTTTAAGAAAACTGCTTTTAAGAGAGCTTGGTTAGTTGGATGATTGTGGGGTTAATTAGTTTATCAGCTTTATTTATACTGTGTCTTGTGATGTAAAAGCTGTTCTGAAGAAGTCTCAATATTTTGTGAGATGAAAGCACTTAATAAACTTAATTTTATTGTTTTTTTCATTTTGGATTAGTTCCTTGAGTGGGTAAAGAGACTAAAGAGGATTTACCTGGAATTTGTGGTTGTGGGTTAAGCCCTTTTTGGATTTTATTAGTATTTTGGTTGGCTTAAGGGTGGTTGATGTTGCTATTTAATTACCATGATTCTCTACAATTATTAAGTTTTTGTTAAAAAACTATTAGAAACTTGTTAAAGGCACCATCACTCAACCTCTTGAGACCCACTGCAGTTCCCGTTAGAGTATGGTTGCATCCCTGAAGAAGAAATTTGAAAGTGCCACACATTTTAGTGTATTTAACTTAATTAGGCACCCAGCTGACACTTTAAACATGCAAATTTAAACATGTGAATTAAATTACTTTGGTTTGTAGACACTCCTGTTTTTACTTAATGCATTTTAGTGAATGAACGCTCAAAAGTTAATTAAGCTGTTTATGGAATTGTAACAATTCTGATTGGTATTTTATGATCTCTCTGTTAATCCTATGGGAGTGTGAGGGCTGGTTTAACCTTTCATCATGAATTTGAATAAAGGCTTCGGCTCACTTTTACACACCTACTCACACTGATTGGCTACTGGCCCTAGCCACACCCATTTACTAGACAATAAATACAGTGACTTAACCATGTATCCATCTGTAACAATAAGTAGTGCTTGAATATAACAATAAAGGACTATAAAATTAACTTCTGTCAACCGATTATTTGGAGTGTCTACTATATATTTTTGGGGATCCTACGGGACGCTGGCTGATAAGGCGAAGGGATTTCACTCTCTGGTGCATTTTCTACCTCTACTGAGCATTTTGCCTGGGTAAACCAGTCTTGTCTCTTTTACTGGTACTAAGATACACCTGGAAACTCTAAAAGAAAAAAAAAACAAAAAGCAACACTAAATGTACCAAGCTCCCCTCTTGCAGCTCCTGATATTGGAGGCTTCTCCCTTCACATCCCTGATACTTATATTTAATAACTTTAAAAGATGTTACACCTTGGAGAAGGTGGAATGTTCAGAGCTACAGCAATTTTACATTTAAGATATATATATATATATATATATATATATATATATATATATATATATATATATGTATATCCTTGTAATTGCACTTAAATTATGTCTGCTGCAAGGATAACACTAACAGTTATGCAACATACAGTGAGAACCCAGTTATAACACATTGGCAGTGTAGGAGGCTGCAGGTTGGGGGGGTTGTCTTTCTGAAATAAACATGTAATTTCTGTACTGATTGAAACTCATTTGTTATTTTGTTTCTCTGAATACTCTAGGATCCTTGTTTCAGTTACAACTACATACTGTATACACTACATAAGTAAGACACGGCAGCTAAAGCTAATACACAGTACAGCATTAATATTTTATTTTGCTTGTCTGCAGGGGCTTCCATTTGGCAGTTGATGTTTTGACATGATACACTGTGAATGGTAAAAACTTATAATGCAGTGGTTTCACATTTTCTTGCTGGCACTCACTATGTAGCTACATGAGTGGTTCTAGGTACTATCACCAATAGCAGCTGTTTATTGCACTCAAAAACGAATAGAAAGCATGGATGTTAATGTAAATAAAGCAATGTTTGTTTTTAAATGGAACATTTTATCTAAAAAAATGCAAATGAATAAAAAAAAAACAGAAACAGTTTGCAATTAAATTAATTCTTAAACCATATTCTGTCCTAGATGATATCTCCACCAGAGCGTAAATATTCTGTGTGGATAGGAGGCTCTATTTTGGCATCATTATCAACATTTCAGCAAATGTGGATCAGCAAAGATGAGTATGAGGAATCTGGCCCCTCTATTGTTCATCGCAAATGTTTCTAACAGTAAAATCTCCCATTCTCTAATCTTTGAATGTAAAATTATGCCAAGTAGCATATTCACAGCTTTCATGTTTACTGTATAAGCATATGTTCATGCACACCTTCTTGTATAATCAGATGAGATTTCAGCTGTCAGCTACACAATAAGCTGGTTTGAAAGCACAGTGAGTTTCTGTTTCACATCGGCTAGCGTATTATTGTTATTTCACCTGATAATGTCTGAAGTTCATGTCTGATGTTTCTGAAACTAATAAACACGTCAATAATATGCAGATGACATGCTGGGTTGGATTCAGTTCTTTTTCTTTCTTTCTGAAGTTCAGGGGGATTATTATGAGGTACAACAAAATAAACTGCAGGAACAGATTATTATAAAACAGTGTGTGTTTTTTATTCTGATGCAATAATTTTGATGGAAGCGAGTTGTTTTTACTTGTTTGCGTGAAGTGACAAATTGTAAGCAATGCTGTACTCATCTGTTCCAAGGCTGTAGTTATTAACCTGCCAAAAGGTGATCAGATCATGTTATTTAAACAGAAAACACTGTGCCAAACACTGCTTGTACATATATCCACAAAGTATTATTAAAACTACGTCCTCTAATGCCACACTACTACTCATCTGATACAAACAGAGGATGAAGAGATTGTAACGGTAAAAAAGCAGTGATTACAGCAGGCAAGTCTTCCTTTTTCATTTTTCTTTCTTTTTTCTATTTGCTTTTGTACTTTGCATGCCTTAATTTGGAAAGTGGATATCTTCAGTTCAAAGCAATACTAAGCAGATCAGTTTCGTTTATACCTGACAAGTGAAAGTGTAAAGAATGCAAATTAATCACAAACGAAAGACTGTCTGGAGAACTGAAATACCACAGCACAATGAGAAAGAACCACAGTCTTACAGGAAAATGTCTCCTTATATTATGGCACTGAAATGAACCTTTACTAAATGATAATTGCAAGTAACATTGTTTTGAGTATTTGAATGACTCACTATCTTTTTGTTTCTTTGACGTATACGCAAATCAGCGCAACATGCAATAATGAGTTAAATTGTGCATCGCATTTTCAAACTGTGAATCTACACCTGTCATCATATCTAAACCTTCATGTCAGGTACCCATCCCCCGTAGAAACCTTTCCTACAGTTGCACAGGTATTCTCAACAGTCTTTCTGAAAATACTTTGAAGCAAGGCGCTATACCATGTGTTACAGGATGCCTACACAGATTCCTTCCCCAGATCAAATCTAAGTACAAGAACATGAATTTAGCCTATCAAATATATCCCCCCACCCTGAAACACATAATTATTATTATTATTCTTGCAGTATACCCTCTCATCAAAATATCATTCTACCTTACATTTAGGTGCTGTCATATGCTGTAGTAGGAATGAAATGTTGTAATTAGGCTTCTCTGCAGTATGAGGGAGAATGTGCCTGACTTCAAACAGAACTGTGACTGAAAATTTAGCTGACTTACTTTTGTTTAAAAAAAATATTTTCTTTTTTAGGACTGCCACTTGCTAGGACAGTTATAAAAAGTGTAACTAACAGAATGATTTGGTGTTATATTAACATTAACATGTGTGATTTATACAATTCTAATATAGCTGATATGTAGGAATGACTCTCTAAAAGGAAGACCTAATGGAAATACATCTAAAACAACAGCTCATAAAAACTGACAAACACAATGATCCTGTTTAGTGACTGCAGACAGCACTAAGTGTGGATATTCTCTAGATATTTAATGCAAAATGCATGCATGGGCACACACTGAAACTGCAGCCAGTGGTGCAGAGCTCTCTGCAAAGTGCTACCCATCATGATCACACCACTTACACTGGTAGAATTTCTCCTTAATGGTGTTAACAGCTCTGACCACCTCAGTGACAAAACCCATTCCAGCATTCCAAGAATAGTAAAACAGCTCTGGTACACATGTAGGGAGCCAGTAAGGAGTAAAATACTTGCGTTTTTATTTGGAAGAGGCAGTTTGAATAAACACATAAACAAAGACAAATGAAAGGAAACATTAGTGTAACATATGTTTTATACTACTAGCCAAATAAGAAACAGCTAGGTAAAATAAGAAATAAAATAAGCAATATTCAAGAAGGAAATAACTAGGTAAAATTCGAAAATAGGTAAATAAATAAAAAGAGAAGTCATAAAATGAATGTACAAGCTGTCAAATGAGGAGGCCAAGAGCACTATCAGACCATCTGTGAATAAGGTGGCCCTTCCTATCTGTGACCTGCAACTTTCAGATGTAATGATATATTTTAAGATAATCCATTATATTCTCCTTGTTAGGAAGACTGGGTGTTGCCAACACAAACTCCAAGAACTCTATATGCTATGTGGCAATCTGCCTAAGATGGACATCAGAGACATGAGGCCATTTAATGAAAAACAACAGAATAAATTAGTCATATGACTTGTTTCTGGAAGTACATATTTTTATAATTTCCATTTTCTAATAAGATAGGCTCACTAAACAGGTGCCTTTTTTTTGTAAAGCTTAACTAAGAGCGCCCTCTGGTTAAGTGACTTGTCCAAAACAATGGGGTAGATACATGGAATTGCGTTCTTGAAACGATACTAACAGCAGCTTTGGCAAACACATATATGTCAAACATCTTTCACCAATAGTCTCCATTGTTATACAACCTCAGAGTTGGTATATATCAGTTTGGGGGTGTCCTTCCACATGGGTGGGGGTGCGGGGGGTGGCTTGACACTCTGTAAAAAAGTTTGTCTTTGAGGTTTGTTTAAATTAGTTTCAATGACTGGGTCATAATAATTATGGGTTTGAGGGACATGCTGTTAGTAACTTGATGTGTATCCATGGAACAAACCCAAGTTGAACCCTACAACACTTCATAGCTTTATCCTGTAGTTTTACCGATGTGAACTGGTGGTATTTGCCAGAGAAATGTCCTTTACAGAATAGAGAATTCAACTAGAGGTTTAAGGACTCAAAACAGCAGACAAAGGGATGAAGTCTTTGCTCCCTGTTTAATACTGTCTGCTTATATGAAAAGGTCAGCACATGATTTTTAGATAAATGTTAACATATGAAAGCATCATTCAACCCTTTCTTCATAGACATACATGTACTTAAATAGAAGAAGTGAGTGTATGCTTTTATGTGGCACATATTCATTACAGTTCCACTGATAACCAGCTACAGAGGTGGTAAAAGAGCTGTGTGGCTTGTTGAGTCAAAAAGCACAGATAGTGTGTTGGTGACTGTGTAGTAATGGGTTGTAGTGTTTGTTTCTTGTTTTTGTGTGTGTGTGTGTGTGTGTGTGTGTGTTTTAATTCAGATTTTCTGTTTATGTCTACTGTGCACAGGTTACTAGGCATATGGTGCAGGAGACCAGTAAGGAGTCTAGTCTAATTTCCCAATTGGGTAAGAGCATTATTTGGTTAGGTGACTTGCTCAGAGTCATACAGTTGACAAAGGGAGGCTAAGAAAATCAAACATGGATTGCAGAGAGTAACTGATTACCAATTTATAGGTTATCACCTGGATATTCTACTCTTACTGCTAGACATACATCAAAATTTATGTTTGTAACCATATTCATGCTGCAGAACTGTGGTGTATTACTTGTGTTGTGCATCTTTTCTGCAAATGCAGGTAACAAATGATACTCAAAAAGTGCACTTCACAGCTCCACACATTTTACCAGTAATAGTTCTGGGATATGTGAAATATGTAACAAAATACACCATAAAACTAGAATGATGCATGCAGACATTCATCCTTGCTGTCAAGAGCATATATGATTCATGCTACTACCCAAGCACATTATGTACGGATAAGAAGATATACAATTTTCTGAAGGTCATGGGATTATCATACTAGATTTAGCTCTAAAGTGACATTAAGATCAGATTCTCAATGAATGTATTGTGCATCTCGAACACTATCTAGATCAGTTTCTCAATGAATGTATTGTGCATCTCAAACACTATCTAGAATGACACATTTCTATGTCTAGAACAGGTGAAGAAGCATCAGATAAGTGTGCACATAAGTGCACCACCATGGTTTAGAAATACACATGCATTTACTTCATTAGTGAAACACCAGTGCATTTGTCACATTTGTACACTTCATGGAAGTGAATATGTATGCTGTTAAAAATTCATACAAATTATGTTTTCTAACTTTGTATCTTATTATAATAATACATTAAACTCATTTGCATATGATGGACTAAAATGCATAACGTTCAGTATGTGCCATCTGCATTTTGTCGTAAGAGATTCATTTTTAAAGATAAAGGGTTGGATTGTCGAAGGAATGTATATTGCTGATATGGACTCTGTTGGAATGCAGAATCTGTATGGCAGAGAAGCAGACCAGAGATTGGAATAAATCCAAATTTACTGAGATGATTATTTTACCACTCGACAGATACATGCTATGCAAGTACACTGCAAAGCAGTCAGGGGAAAACCACCATGAGGGAGATAAAGCATTAGATAAAAAAGACTTTTGCTTTTAGTACAGTATAATTCATTTTGTTATCTGATTAAAATCTGCATATCATTTAGATACGTTTCCCCATGAAGTCATGAAAATAATGGGCTTCCTGCCATTATTTAAGGCTCGCCTCCCAAACTGAATAAGTTGCCAGTTAGTGAAACACAGGTTGTGAGAAACAATCTTGCTAAAACTGTTTAATCAGACTACCCAGCAATAAAGATACTAACATTTGTTACTTTTTATGCATATATTCATATTTTCATTTATATCTTTATAGCTCAGTTATTGAGAGGCATCATGTGAAATGTTACGGTAAGAGACAGGAAGCAAACTGCTGCTATCAATGTAGATTGCATGGCTATATAGATATTGCCACTTTTTGTTATTGTGAAGATATGTAGTAGATACACAGTATAACTAATGCAGCCAAAATAAAAAAAAAAACAAAAAAAAAAACAAGCAAATGACCTACAACTTTTTCATGTTATCAGCTGAAGCCTTAGATGATACTGGAAAAAGTTGTCACTAATGGTCACACTGTAGCTGCAGAGAGATATATATATATATATATATATATATATAGAGAGAGAGAGAGAGAGAGAGAGTGCAAGCAACTGAGCATCATCTGTATTGTGGATTATGCAAATAAGCATCATTTTCATATTTCAATAAATCCCCGATATTCAAACATGGCTCATGTAGGAGTGAAGTGTTATTCACCATTAGCCAGTATTTTAAATTCTGTCCCAATTGCATGCACTGGGACTACAGATGTTAATCCATAACAGTTGTTTTCAGATTCAGGTGCATTCCAATTACATGCAGCTATGATAGAATGAAAATGAAACTCTTGCAGTGATTAGTGTTACCCCTCAGATATCTCAAAAGCAAAGTAACCAGGAATGAAATGGTTGACACTTAAAATGTCAAGTCTGGCTAAAAAATGTGATGCCAAGACTATTTATATAGTTTGTAGTGTTTCTAAGATATTGAGGTTACTTGTGAAAATTAAGTCAAAAATCGAAATCCGGCATATATTATTATATTATTATTATGATTTCATTATATTGAATATAATGAGTCACTGAAAATGTTTTTTCCTTAACAACATCACTATTTGTGCTTTCAAACAGCATTTACTGCTGATCAGATTTATATCTGGCTAATGCTTTTTAACTTAATTTTTCAGAAGATTATCAAGAATCAGAATATATACTGTAGACTTTTGAAGATGTTACTTTCCATATTTGCTAGGTGTGAGTGAGTAAACCAGGTAAGTCGGCAGGTCTGTCTCCTCCCTTTTAGCTCTGACCCAGCCAACAAGGGCAAGGGTAAATCTAACACATATCTGGACAAATGTTTTGTAACCAACCAATCAGGGCAAATCTAACAAATATCTGGACAAATGTTTTGTAACCAACCAATCAGGGTAAATCTAACACATATCTGGACAAATGTTTTGTAACCAACCAATCAGGGCAAATCTAACACATATCTGGACAAATGTTTTGTAACCAACCAATCAGGGCAAATGTATTACATATAGGTACACTTTTGTTTTAGCCAGTCAACCCACACAGATTTGGGAGGAAATGAAGAAAAAACATTTAGAGAAGGGAAAACATGCAAACTATAGACAAAATGACCAGAAGTAAGGATTGAACATGAGCTGCTTGAGCTTCAAGATTTTACAAGTCATCATGCTGCCTAGGAACTATTATCACTGTATTATGTGAGGTATACTGTGGGGACATTCAATAATAATAATAGACTTTTAGCTGGGCCAGAGTGTAGCACATGAGCTTTTACATAGCAGAAGCTTGTGATAACTGTCATACCATGGATGTTTGAAGGGTATCCTGTTTTTCTGACCAGTGGTTCTATCTCTCTACCTTTTAAGTATGATATGCTGTGAAGTTTAACATGTATTAATGAATTGCTAGCAAGTTAATCAGGAGTTATGAAACTCTACTGTACCCCCTTACCACAGACTTTTATATATCCCCGTCAACTAAAGGGCACATACTGACTTTTGGTTGCGCTATGTTGTAGACTAATTATTTAGGTCAGTAACTGCTACAGTTTAATATCTAGATCCTAAGGCAGAAGGTGGCTCTCCACAACACTTTAGCAGTTATCATGAATATTCAGCTGTTTAGCAGCCATCCTGAGTATTCAGTTGTCTTACCGGTTTACATCATACACAACATTATAATTGTAATGACCATTGACAACTTTTTTGTAACTTTGGATCCCTGATTTAATTAGACTCAGAACTCCTTGTAGATACTGCCAAGAGTCTGTACAGCATTAGCTTTTAGCTAGTTCACAACATTCCTGGCTATAAGCTTTGTATATACATTATGTTAATTTGATCCTAGACTCCTAATCTGCTTTGCTAGAATTCTTTCAGGATTAACAAGATGGCTTCTTTATTAGACATTTTGCAATATATTCTATGTATAGCTAACTCATTTCCCTAGCACATGTTTATAACCAAATAAATAAATGAAATGCACATGCATGAATTACATTGTAAGGAATTATTATTTGTGTTTGATGCCATTTGCCATTTGCTATGCCTCCCAGTACTACATGCATGACAGTTACACAGCACTACATGTTTTTTTCTCATAACACTATCTATCACAACTCAGAGTGGCAAATCAAGTAATGGTGGGAGACCAGATTCTTGGAATTTATCCCATGATAGAATGGGTAGCACCAGATTCTTGGAATTTATCCCATGATAGAATGGGTAGCACCAGATTCTTGGAATTTATCCCATGATAGAATGGGTAGCACCAGATTCTTGGAATTTATCCCATGATAGAATGGGTAGCACCAGATTCTTGGAATTTATCCCATGATAGAATGGGTAGCATTGTCTGTTGGTAATGATGATGGTGACAGTGACTCATTTTTGAATGAGACTTTTGCTTTGTTCAAGTGAAAAGTATTTTGACTGACAGATCCACGAATTACACACTTTAATTTTATACACAAGCATCAAAATGTGATAGAACAAAACACAACTGTAGCTTCAGAATCCACATTGTAGGCATACATTTTCTTTGTCTCTCTGTGACACAAAAACATACTTGAGTGCACACACACACACACACACACACACATATTAAAACACAAGGAAACCCCAAGCATATAGCATGCCTGACTGAATGTTGTACTCCTAGAACCTAGAAGAGATTCCTTAAGAACTAAAACCACTTTTGTAGGTCTCCAGAGATTGAAGTAGAAAATATAAGTCTCAACTCTGAATAACAGTAAAGGAGCTTTTAAAATATTCACATTCAGTTTAGACAGCATTATAGAAGCATACACTTTGCATTTTATATAGGAAGATAAAATGTGCAATATTTGTCCAGAGAATGTAAAATAACAGTGTATTTGCAGGTGTGGGATGGGTAATGAAAAGAATATATAAGCATTTTTTTACACTGATGTTTATGTTTATAGATATTGTCTTTAGCTATGTCTGAGACTGAAGCACTTTGAGAGGAACAGAAAATAAGGTATTCTGTGATATATGCAGACTTAACTTGAAATTCAGCTATTTATCTATTTCTTCAGGCTGGGAAAATTCAATATTTCAGAGCACTTTACATGTGCTTTCCATCCATGCAGACAGGTACTGCTTCCACCAAACTGCAGTAGCAAAACAGAATATGTATGTATGCATTTATTTATATATGTATCTATGTATGTATGCATGCATGCATGTATTTATTTATTTACTTTTGTTGACTGGGATAGTCTGGCTGGGTCATGAAAGACCCCTTTTCAGCAGAGCCGCAGGGATCTGAAATTCATTTCTTGGGCTCTGTGATACTGATTAAACTGTGTGTATGTGTGTGTGTGTGTGTGTGTGTGTGTGTGTGTGTGTGTGTGTGTGTGTGTGTGTGCACACACAAGCATAAATTAATATATGAGCATGGCAGTGGAGGTGGGAGGTTCTCCGGTTCGATCCTCGGCTGGGGTGCCTTCTGTACAGAATCTGCATGTCCTCCCTGTGGTTGCGTGGGTTTCCTCCAGGTGCTCCGGTTTCCTCCCACATCCCAAAGACATGCTGTAGGTGGATTGGATACTCTAAATTGGCCCTAGGAGTGTGTGTGTGTGTGCCTTCCATGGAAGGTTGGGTGCCGGGCTGGCAACTCGACACCGTAAAACTCCACTGCCAATAATGAGAAGACAGGTGATCTGCTG
This sequence comes from Protopterus annectens, assembly GCF_019279795.1. Taxonomy (NCBI): domain Eukaryota; kingdom Metazoa; phylum Chordata; order Ceratodontiformes; family Protopteridae; genus Protopterus; species Protopterus annectens. The sequence continues at coordinate 148,068,701 of NC_056743.1, read as the reverse complement.
TGGTGACCCCTAACCGGGAAAATCCGTAAGAAGAAGAAGATGAAGTATATGTGGGAGGGGTTCAGTATCCTGAGATGCATATTTACAGATAACAGTTTTTTAACTTTCTAGATCCTGTTTTCGAACCGGCAAATTCATTTTCATTGTATGTTATTTTTCACAGCTGCGTGCTGCCTTTTGGGCATAATTAATTTAGTTTTGTCCAATCTAGAACCAAACTGTCCCTGTTTTACATAAATTATCTAGGTGATGACTTCCTGTAGGCAATCACACAATCTATGTACCTCAGAGAGGCCTCTTTTTTATGAAGTCAAACATTCTAACTCTGTCTTATACATGTTTAATTTTCAGAAAGACCCCAAAGATCTTGAGAATTTAGCATTTTAATTTTTACCTGGAAAAAAAAAAAAAAAATATATATATATATATATATATATATATATATATATATATATATATATATATACACATATGTGTGTGTGTGTGTGTGTGTTAACTTTCAGTCAGTTTGTTGTAGCCATTAATTTAGTATAATGAATGCCTGATGTAATTCTCACATCCATGGCTGTGATCCTTGGAATGATGGGACATATGAGATAATTTGATGGTATAAGTACTAGGTATAAAACCAGAGTACTTTGGACTATTTTCTCTATCCTGAGATAGAATGGCCTAAGAACTGTCTCAGTGCAGCCCCTGCATTTACTCCCCCACACTGCATTTCAAAGGCTGAATCTCGTTGCTTCATTCCAAGAGACAGAGCACTTTGTGATGAGTCTTTGCGTCTGCCGATTGTGTGTCCATCTGACAGCCCACATACACTGAAATTAGACTTTGAATTTAAGTATTAAACCATTACAATGTTGAACTTTAATGTAATGCCTTTCCATTTTTTCTCACTGAAGCTTTGCATCTTTTTAAGTGGGTCATGATCTGTCACACTGGTGTATGTTAAACCACACAAATAAGACATCAGGTTTATTGAAGGATGCCAAATTGAAACAGAAAATATATTTTGCAAACACAGAAATCTGATTAAGTGCTTTCATCCAAAAATGAATGTATAAGAACTTCACATTAGACATTCAAAGTATGGTATGTAGTTTATACCATTAGCTAGTCACAGATATTACTGTGAACTATGCAGGTGTCTACCAGTAAGAATGGACTCAGTCACCTTCCACAGGTAAAAATATTGACATGAAATTACACTGCCCTACCAAAATGCTTGCAAAACAAAAGTATGCCACAACCCAAAAACTCTGTCTTCAAATGCTTCCTAATTGATGCTACAACAACCATACCTGAAAACAGAAAGAGAAGCTGAATCTATCTGCGGAAGTTAAGCAATGTAAAAATGCATCAACAAACATGAAATAAACTAGCAAACAAAAATTGGCATATTTTTTAAAATATCGTCTTGTGTTTTGGCAAACTCAATAAAATCAGAAAACATAAGCCTGAAGAGAATTTGAAAGATCTAACAATATTGCTTTGCAGCATTAATAGACTCTCGAATTTCAGTTACCTTCAGCTATCACAACTTCCAGTCCCATACTGGCATCCACCTCCTCTCTATTTATTTATTTATTTATTTCCTAAAACCAAAATATTTTGACTTATTTACTCAATAACAATCCAGTTCTATCGCTACATAAATCACCCCTAGTCCAACACTACTGCATCCAAATGCAAAAAGTCTTCTTAGGTAGCCTGTCAAAATAGACACAAAGCTCACTGCATCTTTCCTACAACTGTCCACTTTTTCTAATAGGCAATATAAAAAAAATGAATCCAGGTCCTCAGTACCTGTCCTACTCCAAGGTCAGGGCATACTTCCCTCTCTGATGGTTTGTTTGCTACATGCTGGAAGCATCAGGAACAAACTAGAGCAATCACAGATACTTTCTTCCTAACCAGCAACCCCAATACTGTGGCAATAATTTACTCCTTGGTAAAAGACATGACCACAAAGCAAAATCACTTTTTTCCCAGGATATAAATACATCAACAACAGCAGACTAGGAAATAGATCAGGAAGTGGTGCTATATTCTTCTACAAATCAGATCTTGAAACATCAAACCATTTCTAGTAAAATATAAAAGAAATTTGCCATAACCCAAACTGACTAGTGATATCCAACGTCCCTAATGAAATCAGAGAAATGTATTTCTTGCCACAGCCTTTCTTCTTTCACCTTCCAACCAATATAATTTTCAAACTGTATCAAAATAAATAACTAACGCCATTCCAAAACAGAAACTCATAATTCTGAAGAAGATGATCTAATGATTTATAAGAAGACGTTAGGCTCCTACATGACATTAAAGAACTCATCAGACCCAACAATCATTGCAGCCATCACATCCTACTATACCTTCAAATAACCAGTATACCCCATGCTATTTCCATTCTTAATGGTCTATCCCATAGCCAAAATCCTGTGAGACAATACAAAGCCATGTCTGATATTTTAGCAATCAGAATATTCAGCACAAAATTTTGAAACCAGGTACATCCTGTAAACAGTCAAGGCAAACAGAACACAGCTCTGGATAAAGTGCCCCTGATTAGTTGTTTTTCTTTTGGCTTTTCCCGGTTAGGGGTCTCTACAGCGGAACTCCGGTCTGCTAATGATTGGCAGTCGATTTTTATGGTGCCGAGGTGCCAGCCCAACGCCCAACCTTCAATGAAGGCACGCCCATTCACGCATGTCTTTCAAATGCCACTCAACCGTGAGGAGGAGGACTTGCAGACTCCACGCAGAAGGCACTCCAGCCGAGAATCGAACGGGAGAACCTCTTGCTGTTTGGCAACAATGCTACCGCTGCACCACCATGGCTATAAAGTGCCACTGATAAATAAAAGAGCAAATCCAATGAAAAAAAACTCCAGAGGTACACCACGACAAATGGAGTCGACCTGATGAAAACCTTTTTATTTACACAAAGAGCACAGAACAATGGCCAGTAAGCGCTTTCACATTTCTCTGAATGCTTCTTCAGACTTAAAAAGTACTCCTTCTATAGTACATCAGTATAAAGCCAGGTTTAACCAGCTTGCACCAATCAAAATCATCCCATTACATCATTAATAAATGCAGTAATCAAAAGTCAATTTAATCATCTCTTCCTAGTAATGCTTACAATACTGAAGAATGTAGTGTGCCATCACATAACAATTCATATAGAAAGCATATGCAAATGTGCGCATGCAATAAAAACAAACATATATATAAATATATATATATATATATACTAACTAATAAAATGTGCATGGAAAATATATATAACAAGATACAACCATTGACATATAAAATATGGACATTCATATAAATGTCCTACATCTAAAAACATGCTTATTCTAGCCATTTAACATTCATAATGTCAGTAAAATTTCATTACCATAAAATCTGCTGTTCCATATAAAAACTACTATTCCATAAAAACTTCATACTCATGTATATATAAAAACATGTATTCATACTTGTGTACCAAGGTAATAAATAGGAGTCTGCCCATTAAAAGTGACTAGTGAGTAAGGGGTCTATCTTTAAGGAAGGGTTTGTAAAACCCTATCATTTAGACCGTGTAACCTATCTGCTTGTAACCTCAGGATCCATCTAGCTTCCTGCTTCACAGTATGGTTCCTGACATCACCTAACCTCGCTGTTTTGTATATTAATCCCATCACCATAAACCAAAACTTGTGTGTTGTATATATATATATATATATATATATATATATATATATATATATATATATATATATATATGCATTACATGTCTTGCAAGAGCATTACTCTCATCTTGTCTACTGATGGCATAAATGTGTTCCCTCACATGCTCTCTCAGCGTTCTATTGGTTTTGCCAACACAGAAGTTACTGCATTTCTGACATACAGCTAGATACATAAGATCCCTTGTCTTATAGTCTGCATATATCTTAAAAGAAAATACATGACCTGTATCAGGGTGAACAAATTACTTGCTCCCAGACATGAAACTGCAATGGTTGCATGACCTACATGGAAACGTCCCTACTCTGACAGATCTGGCCCTATCCCTTCCAGTCTTCTCATAGCACAATATCCTTTTCAATGACTGAGTATTCCTGTATGCAAGATTCGGTGTATTCCCTGCTGCTTCTCTGACTTTACTGTCCAAAGTGAGTATGTGCCAATTATTGTGAATGATCTCCTTAATCTTTCTATTATTGTTTGTGTAGGGTATCACTATCCTATTGATATTACCAGTACCTCTGGTTCCATTACTCTCTGTACATAATCTCACTCTATTCCTCTTAATGTATGGTTTACCTGTGGTGTCCCTTCTGCACACAATCTCATCATGAATATAATCAGTTTCATAGCTATGCTGCCCTCTCTCCTTAAATTCATTCTCTAAACTGTCTAACCTGAGCTGAAACACAGAATCTTCACTGGTGAGCCTGGATGTCCTTAGGGCCTGACCTTTAACTATATTTCGGTAGATGTGTGGAGGGTGCATGCTTGTGCGATGTAACAATGCATTCTTCCTACAAGTCTTCCTAAACATCTCTGTCTTTATCCCTTCATCTTGTTTACATACTAACACATCTAGAAATTCTATCTCTTTCTTGGACCAATTCCCTGTGAAAGAGAGAAAAGTGGCAGTGCCATTTATATACTCTATGAAACGTTTTAAACTATCCTCATCACCTCTCCAAACCAGAGAAACATCATCTACAAAGTGTTTATAGTATTTGATCTGAGTTGTATACTGTGTATTCTGTATCACTTAGGTATCCTCCCAATACGCCATTACCAAATTGGCATAAGAATTGGCGCACGGAGTCCCCATCGCTACACCTTTCAGTTGTAGAAAATAGTTGTCATCATATATAAAGACATTGTTTTACAAGATAACATCCATGAGCATTGCACATCTAATGATTAAATCTCTTGGCATACTTTTCTCTATCAGGAACAACCTCATAAATTCAATACCTGTTTCATTTGGTACACTAGTAAACAATGAGGTGACATCTAAAGTAACTAACAAATCTGAGGATATATCACCTCCTGTTGTCACATGCTCTGTCAGAGTTTCCAAGAAATGCTGAGTATTTCTAATCACTGTTGTTGTCGCATCGACTATCTGTTTTAATTGCTTCTCAACATAGATAGATGCAGACTCTGTTAGCCATCCTTTACCTGAGACAATGGGTCTCATAGCAGGATTTAGCAAGCATTTGTGTACCTTAGGTATTCCCCTTATAACTGGAATCACAGAGACAATGGGTCTCATAGCAGGGTTGAGCAAGCATTTGTGTACCTTAGGTAGTCCCCTTATAACTGGAATCACAGGTTTCTCGATCAAAAAATACTTATACAGCTCAAAATCTATAACATTACATATAAACATATCATATAATGTGCTATGTACATCTTTTATAATCCTAACTGTACAGCATTCAAATTCTGATAGGTCCCTTGCTTTCCCAATAAATCACTCATTTTACTTGCATAAACATTTCTATCCATTCGAACAGTAGCTCCGCCTTTATAGGCGGGTCTAATAACAATTCCTTCATTGTCTTGAAGAGTCTTGAGTGCTTCTCTTTCCCTGACATTCAAATTGTAAAAAAACATCTTTCCTATCAGCTCTACCTCTCTCCAATAAGTTCAGTAAATCCCTCTCACAAGCTTTCTCAAACACCTCTAACAAGGGATGTAACTGGGGTGTAAAAGTGGATGGTTTTCTAAAACTTGTAGTTACATTACTCACATTATCACCATATAACATGTTTAAGCTAACTTTTCTCGTGAATAATTTAATGTCCAACATTAATTTAGTGCAATCAGTGTTCTTGGCTGGGATAAATGAAAGTCCTTTATTTAAAAGTTCCCTTTCTATTTCATTTAGAACATAACTGGAAAGATTAATCACTAAGCCCGACTCTCCGGTCACAATATCTTTTTCTGGAACTCCAGCCTCTATTCCGACGACTTGCATTTCCTCATGATCGATTGAGGGCTCCATGCTAGCTTCTGAAATGCTCAGAAGGGCAATGAAAAAGGATAAAACGGAGATGTAGCATCTGATGTTGTCGCCATCTCCTGTATCGGTTTCTCCTTCCTGCGAACATCCTGGACAATGGAAATGTCTCTATTTTCACCTCGTGAGCCTTCTCCTGTACTTTCTGTAGATCCAAAAGCATGTCCGTTCACATCAATGCTCTCCTCTCTCTCTCACTGACATTGGGTGTATCAGCTGACGTTGTTGCTGCTCGTGATTGGTTGATATTTGTGGGTTGGCCGGAATCTCTGCCTCTCATTGGTTCCCGTGGCCACAAGAAGACATTCCCCTTTTGGAAGTCCAAAAAGTCTCTCTCGAGTTTCTTCTTTTTCGCCTGCATTAATTTGTTTTCAAGTAGTGCTAAGTGTGTACTTAGTTCTAACAAAAAATCATTCATTTTGATCACTGAAATTGGTGCAAGCTGGTTAAACCTGCCTTTATATTGATGTACTATAGAAGGAGTACTTTTTAAGTCTGAAGAAGCGTTCAGAGAAACATGAAAGTGCTTACTGGCCATTGTTCTGTGCTCTTTGTGTGAATAAAAAGGTTTTCATCAGGTAGGCTCTGTTTGTCGTGGTGTGCCTCTGGAGTTTTTTTTCATTGGCATCCTGTAAACAGATAACACTGCAAGTCTGGCATATCTTTCCCTAACCTCCTCGCCTCTCATGGCCGGCCTTAGGCATAGGCCAACTAGGCGGCCGCCTAGGGCGCCGGTCTAGCAGGGGCACTTTTCCAGTATTTATTTGGTGTAGGTAGACCAGGATGGGGGCACCAGGTGATGAGTTGGGGGGTGCCATGGAGCCCTTTTTCCTAGGGCACCAGTTGACCTAGGGCCGCTCTAAAATGTTAACTTTTCTTTTGAAGACCTTTTGAATGGATTTATGAATCTTCTACCTGTAAACTGTCCTACCTTCCTATACCAGAGTATTTATTTAAACCTCTACATATTCAAATCTCTGTACCCTGCTGAATACATACTTCACACCTACTTTTGAAAAATACAAAGTAAAGAAACTGTAAACTGTCAGATCATGTGAAAGATAATGTTTTACCAGTACAGGTAGCCTCCACCTTTGTTTATTTCTCTTTGTAAAAAACACGTACTCCCCCCCCCACAACATCTTTAACCTAACCATCACACAAAACATCAAAGCAACAATTTGGAAAACTGCAAAAGGTAAGCCTCTGTCTTCCCTAATGCTGCCATCGACTCTAAACTTGTATCAGTTCTACCACCCCATGAAAACATTCTAGAAACACCAGTATTCAACCAACTATCTTTCCACAAAAAATATTGCAACATTTTGTCACACTAACATGGATTCTGGACAGAAAAAGAGCCATGACTGCAATTCTTATCAGGGCACTGTTTGTTGACCTTGCCAATGTCTTTAACCTCATTAAAGATGAGATGTTCAGCCATTTTGCTTGTCAGCTTATAACTAGGCAGTACAACTACAAAATCTGCTCCTATAATCTCAAACACTGGATCTACAAACAGCACAGAGTAGACTATCAGTCAGAGATCACAGCTTTGGCGTACTTGCCCTCACACTGTGAGAATCCCTCCCAGGATCCCTTAATTACTCTATAATAAATATAAAGAGAAAAGCTCCTAGTCATCACTAAAAGGTGTTCACTTCATTGTTATAAAAGATGATTTATAACTGGTAAGTAAGTCTCTTAAATTTACCATTAAGAAATGTAAGGCAAACTATGAACTTAAGATTGCAAGTAATTGAAAAGTCGATGGTATGCCCCCCCCCCTTTCATCAATAGGAAGCTTAGATGTAAGTTATTATTCTCTATTGAATTTGTCTCCAATGGTATCTACTTCTCTAACACCAACTGCCTCACTTTTAACACCATGCACATAATATGAAAATGAGCTCTAATCTGTCCAGTTCCAAAGGAGCAAAAACCCATGACTGCATTTAAATACTGCCCAGTTTCAATCCTCCCTACCTTAAGCAAGTTACTAACAAAACCTGTATACAATTAACTTGCCAGATACCTACAAAAGTATCATCTCTCTTCTTTAATTTCTCTAAGTCTCTTGGGTTTCTAATACCATGACGGGAATGGACCCCATTCCTAAGTCAAAGTACGATTAAAGTTCATGAAATTAGTATTGCTTCACTCTTTGATGTCAGGCAGTAGTGCTCTTTGCAGCACCCACAATGTGCCCAGTAATGACTCCCTCTGCAGTTCTTATGAGTATCTCTTACTGTTACCCTAGGCTGCTACCACTTATATCTCTCTTCACAGCCACTTAAGGCCCCTACACTTGACATTCTCTTATTGCAACTAGGAACAACTGAATTGGCCTTCTTTCTGACTTATCTTTACTCACTACCCTTATACTAATTCTTCCAATTCTGTTATTATCTGGCCTGTCCTCCTGTTCCTGATTATTACTTTGCTATTTGCTTTGGTATCTACCCACCTTTCTAAATCCTCTCTTTATTTTCTTCTTCTTGCACTAAAAAAAAAAAAAAAATTGGAATGGAACACCTGTTATTGTCTTACAAGTATCCTGTAATTGTAGTTTACTGCTCTGCTTTTATGTATGTCTTTATATCCTGTAATTGTAGTTTACTGCTCTGTTTTTGTGCATGTCTTTTTATGGAGCTTTTCTCCCCGGGCCTCTACTGAAAATGGACATATATCCAGTTTGACTAGCCTGGTCAACAAATGTAAATTAAAATAAAATAAAATAAAATAAAATAAGTAAATAATAAAATAAATAAATATGGAGTTACATGTATTGGTAACATATCTAAATACGACTGTAAATTCTTTTTGATAAGATCCGTTGCTCCTACTGCTATTGGGACTGTCTGAGTATCTTTCTTCCACATTGCTCTCATTTCTGCTTGCAGATCCTGATATTTTATGACTTTGTATCTCTCTGTACGCAAGACACTATAGTCACTGGGTGTGGCAATTTCAATGATCAATGCTACTCTTGTCTTCTTTTCTTGGACCACTATATCTGGTTTTCTAACATCTATCTTTTAAACTGTTGGTAATGGATGATCCCAAGTGATGTAGACCTCCTCATTTTCTATGATGCTTTGTGGCTCATGTTTTCAGTGTTTTTCGGCCCCTTCAAAACCATAATGTTTGCACAATCCCTAGCGCAATAGTCTTGCCACATTATTATGCCTTTCAGTATACAGTCCTTCTGCCATTAGTATGTTGCAATCAGCAACAAGGTGTGCAACTGTTTCCAATTTGGTTTTACAAAACCTACATTTGTCTATTTCTCCTACACGTTCAATGGACTTTATAAACCAACATGTACGCAACCCACTATCTTGGGACACCAGTATCAACCTTTCATCTCTTGGTTTGAATTCGCCTCTCCTTAACCATTCCTGTGTTTGTTCCTGATCAACATGAGGTTCTTCCAGAAATTGTCTATACTTGCAACTATATTTATGCTTTTTCCACATTTCTTGCCTTCTCATCTGATCCTTCACCTTATATTCTTCTTTTGTTTTTTGGCACATTCATTTGCTGCCTGAATTTTATCTACTTCTGGTTTGATTTCCATTCCTGCTTGATGTCGATAAGCTTCTGCTAGATTAAGCAGAGAAGTCATCTTAGATTTATTCTCCTCATATTTCAAAACTTTCACTATATTTGGGTCTTGTGAGGTCATCAGATATGTGTGGAGTCCCACAATTGCAGATTTATACATGTAATCAATTTCAAGGAGACCCATCCCTCCTTTGGAATAGGGAATATAAATCTTGGTATGCACTGATTTTTATAAATCATTTGGTGAGCATGAACTATCCTTCTTGTTTTCCTATCTAATCTATCCAACATGTTTTGGGGGCAGTCAGTCACTCCAAAACTGTAAGTTAGGACAGGAAGAGCAAATTGGTTTATAGCTTGAATTTTGTTCCTAGATGTCAAGTGCTATTTTCAGGATTAATTTAATTCTTCTGAAGTATTCCTTGCTATGTTTTATTCACATTTGTTTGTGTTTTATTGTTTATCCTTCATCATTTCCCACATATTTATACACTCCCTCTTGTTCAAGTTCTTTTATATCACATCTTGTCCTAAACTGATATTTTCCTGGTGTTGCAGTTTTTCTGCTTTAAAGGTTGCTTTTCCACATTTATCAAGACCAAATGACATTCTTATATCATCTGAAAACGTTTTGACAACACCTGCAGTTGTGCTTTCAGCACCTCATCATCATCTATACACTATTAAATCATTGACAAAGAGAAAGTGAGGCTTCTTTACACTAAATTGTTTTCTAGGAACCAGATTATAGCCATGGCCTAAGCTGGTGAGTAACCAGCTTAATGGGTTAAGGGCAAGGCAGAATTGTAACGGTGACAGAGAGTCACCCTGGAATATCCCACTTTGAATTTTTATCCCTGGAATAACAATTTGTCCTTTATCATGGCTTAATTGCAAAGTGGTCTGCCACTGTCTCATGGTCACTGTAATGTAGTTGATCAGTGTGGGGTGTATCTTATACATTTTTAAGCATTCTTTTATCCATGAATGAGGGATACTATCAAATGCCTTTTTGTAGTCAATCCATGCCAAACTTAGATTCTTACCCTATTTGCAGTTTTCCACTATGACTTTATTTAATAACAAATGATCCTTTGTTCCGTATGCCTTTCTTTTACTGCCCTTTTGTTCTACTTCCATAAGTGAGTTTTTTTCTAAATAACTATAAACTCTGTCGGCATCAATTCCCATGTATAGTTTATATGTCGTTGGAAGGCAAGTTATTGGTCTATAATTTTTAGGGTAGCTTGCAGGTACATTCTTGTTTTTCCTGTTGTTAGCCAGGTTGGTGTCTGTTCTGGGTGTACATATAAATAGTTCTTACTCATGAACAAATCTTCATGCAAAGATGTTAATACTTTTAACCAGAAGTTAGGTAATGCATCTAGGCCTGGGGTTTTTCAGTTGCAGGCTTTTCTTAACTTTGTTTCAATCTCTCTGGCTGTTACTTCATCCCATTTCATATCCTGTACCTTTAAACTTCTTACTCTTTCGTTTACTTCTTCTATCCATTTTGCATCTTTGTTATGTTCCACAGGATCTTCATAGATATTTCTCTAAAATGTATCTATTTCTTCTTTTTTGGTGGCCTTTCAATCCTTTTCCCTTATTCCCCAGTTCTCTATAAAACCTTTTTTGAGTCACCAATAAATTGCTCATTTTGCACTTTTCCTTTATATTTATCTTCGTATCTTCTAAATTATTCTGCCTGTGCTGAAATTTTTAGTTTATTATTTGCGATAGTGCATGATAGATTGTGATCTAGTCCCTCTTCTATAGTCTTCTAACAGTGACACTTCTTCATCTCTCCTGTAAGAGACTGCAGATATGTAGTAAAGGGGTGATAATATAGTTTCTGAAGTAATATTGACACCAAGGAAAGAGGTTGTCTGATCTCAGAAGAGAGTCAAGTGGGATATTTTCTAGCAGTAGGTAGATCTGTTTGACAGACGTCTTAGTGAAGTAATGTCACACATGCCCCTCACCTGTGTAACTCAATTTTTCTTTGCCTGCTTATACCTCCTATGCCTTTATAACCTCCACCCCCTTCTACACAACAAACCTTTCTACCACTCCTCCTCAATTTCCTTCCTACCTTAATCCTCACTTAGCAGTTCGATTTCATTTTGACCATCCCACTTTATCCCTCTCCTTCAATACTGTTTGCTGTATGATTCAGACCCTGATGAAGTATGGTTATATGACTGGATGAGAGACTTATGCTAATAAATTTATTCTCTGGTTGGACACAGATTTCAGGTCGTCTGTGAATGATTTAGCACCCAGTTCCCCATGAACATGTCGTGCAGTGCTGGAAAGAGGCCCTCCTTTAGGTCTGCGCTCTGACCCAGTGATGAGTATCATTCTTCACCAACCTTCTGGGGTGGCTGACCCTAGCCAACCCGAGATCAGGGGCACTTTGGTATTGCTATGTTTAGGTAGGATTCTGACTTAGAGGCATTCAGTCCTAATCGCATAGGTGGTAATTTTACTTTCATCCAGATGAGAATTTGTAAGTGTCTGCTTGCTTTGTTTTGCATACATGGATAAATAAGAAAGGGGTGGTGTGAAGTACAATCATTTCCAGATTTTATTTTTGCTGACTTCATAGAGCTTTTTCATCTTTGCTATCAAATTATATAGTCAGTCTGATTTTGATATTTTCCATCTGGTGATTTTCAAGTGTAAAACAATCTCTGTAGCTTTTGAAAAAAATGATTGCAATGACCAGTGAATTCTCTAAAAAGAATTCTACAAGTCTTTGTCTCGCTTCCTTTCATTTTCCAAGGTCAGACTTAACAGTTATTCCAGTTGTATTTTGACTTCCAACTTCAGCATTCCAATCACCTATGATAAATATATATTTTTTGTTTTTATTTCATGAGGTGCTGAAGATCCTTATAAAACTGGTCAATTTCCTCTACTTCAACGTCTGTAGTTGGGGCACAAACTTGTACCATTGTAATGTCACATGTCCTGTCTTTTACAGAGGGCTATCTAGGCCATTTGGAGCCCAAGGCGAGACACTCATTTGGCACCACCCCAAGCAAAAATAAATAAATAAATACATTTTTTTTTTTAGCAGGGGTGAGACAACAACTTTTCACAAAAACATTGGAGAGCATGGGGCTTAAAAGCATGTCCAAACATGACGTTTTATTGAAACTTTAATGCATTTTCAGAGCTAATTATTTAACTGTCATGTGACGGATAACCAAACACTACAAAGCTTTAACACTTTAAAGAAACTACACAGATATTAAAAATAAAGCAGAATTCAGAGTAATCCACATCACTTTGCAGGTACAGTCCAAATACCAAAAGCAGCAAAACAAATTATCCTTTTAACTGCTTGGAAAATATGAAATGCAACAAAGAAAACATGACTGTTGCACAGAGAGAAAAATCATGACACAAGGGAGAAGTACATAAAACATACATGCTGACCCTTCAATAGATTTTATATATGCATGTATGCATACTGCTCAAAAAAGTTTAGTTGTGCATTGCAACACAATTTTTATCTGAACTTTGCATCATATTGACAGCTCCTTGTAACACAATGCTTTAATAATTACTGCTAGTTTAGGGGATTTTGGATCATCTACACAGCAATGGTTAGGTACGTTTTGTGAAGAGAAAGATACTGACTTGATAAAATCTTGGAAAGGTTTTATTTCTGATGACTCATATTTTGATTAAGATAGATTCCATCTGAATTATACTGATGGTAAGTTATTTCATAATAAAATCAAGGAAATGCATTTTAATGTACAATTTATAGTTGTTGTTAAATGAAAACATATTCTCATTACCAACCACAATAATATAAAGATTTATTATGATAATAAGCACAGTTTGAATAATAAGATGACGTAATGTGTCAAGAGGAGTTCATATTTACAAACATTTTATACTTTACTAATTTAGGTAAGTGATTTGATAATAAAATTAATTCTTTAAATGTGAATTCTGTGTTTTCATAAGGCCTTGAGGCCATTGCATTGCTATACCAAACTTTGAACAATGAAACTATGAAGATAGAAAGGGGCATGGTGCAGTTGGAGCTGTTCTGTATCTGCTATACAGCGCAGTTTAGAGTTTCCATAAAATTTGCGCACAGAAGTTAACATCTTCTTATGCATTAGTTTAGTGTAGAATATAGTCTTTCTTGAGCTGTATGACATATCAGATGCTAGGACCTGATTTCAGACTACCAGGATCCATGATCAGTTTAAATGATCTGTTCAGAGTAACAAATTTAACTGGGGGTTAGTTATATTGCTGCTATCAAAGAGGGATTGTTACAAATAACCTCTAAAATAATCATTGAGACATGCTGCTGCAATCTGCAGAATGACTTTAATTTTTATCTCCAGTTACTGTATTCTTGTGAATAATGCCCACAATCTCAACTTTTTTTTTGAGTAAGCCAGTTAAACAAATCAATTTCTAGTTCAAACCATAGATGCTCTTTCTTAGTTAACAAGATCTTAATAAATAGGTCTAATGTTGAGTATTCGTTGAATTGGTTTCAAAGATTAGTACACATATCCCTACAACTTTAGTTTTCTTTACTAACAGTAAATGAATTGTGCCTTCACCTTTAACACAGTCCTGTTTAAATAGTGATCATAGCCAATGAATGACAAAGCTGGTGTTATTTGTAGATTTCTGTTTTGCTTATCCCTCCCATTAACCACCATCTGTTTTCCAGTTATGATGCAGAAAGCTATTATACTTTAAAGGCAATTATTTATGCCATCCTGCAGGTATGCAGCATATGTACAGGCTTGTATTAGATACAGGATAGAATTTTGAGATAGTTTTAACTTAGCTCGTGAAAGCTAAATATATGCTTTAGCTGTCACCCTTTAACCTAGATTTCACAACTTTGTTTTTCAAAACAAATCATATAGAACTTTAGAATTTGCATTCCTGTGTATTATAAATACAGTCAGTATACTAGAACATGTATTATTTGCACAACACTTTTCATATTAGCATTTGTTCAGTAATGAGAACAGTTCTCCCATACTTATTTGGTCATTTCTAATATCAGACATTCCTTGTCATATTAGTTATATATATGCTGGAGAAATTACAGTATATCAGCAAACTTCACTTTTAATTACATTTCCCATCCACTTCTGTAATCCACAGTTTAAATGTTATCAGAGAAGGTTTTCAGTATGTTCATATCTCCTGAAGCATTAGTATGTTAAAGAATCAATTAGTCATAAAGATTCCTTCCTGTAGTGAGTTCTGGGAGGCCTTGTGTTTCAAATAGTTTTATGGCTAACATATAATTAAAATCTGTCCCTTCTCATATTTTATATTAAAATGCTAATATTATCTGACATGCAGTTATAAACCATATGTCCACTGCAGAGGTTTTGCACATCCTTTAAGGAATTACGTTGCTTCATAAGCAGTAAAATCAGTCAAGAACATATCAGGTATTAACCCAGATAATTCTTAGCTCAATATATTTCAGTCTGTGCAGAATTAATGGTTGACAACAGTAAAACCATTTAAACTGTGACATGCCACTGTGTCCAGACGACTGTATACGAATCAATTATTGAAAAAAAAGAAATACAAGAAGACAGAGTATTCACACTTCAGTTCCTGTTCCATTAAATGTACAGTACTGTTTTCTCACCCATATACCGGCCTGCATCCAGTCATGTGCTGTACCTATTACTTACAAGGATTAATCATCCGAATGAATTATTGTATTTATCTTTACTCCAATTTCCAAAACATTTTTTTTTCTTTTCTCCGTATGTGTATCCCCAGCTAACTCAGTGATTTTTTCATACTGTCTTTTAAGGTCTATAAAACAAGGCACATTGCCCCCTTCTTCCACAGTGTCCCTTCTGACTTGTATTTCCTCCTATAAACTGCACATCCAATATTGCATCTAGTCAGACCGATCCTTTGTCATAGAAGCAGAGGCTCCCTATATGACCCTGAAATACCTGCTTGATTTTTAAGTATTTGTTCAGATATGCATTTCAACTTACTCAGTCCTGATGAAGGACAGTTTTAATAATAGTATGATACATCAGCATCTATAACAAAATAGTACACTGTCAATACATTTAATGCATTATGGGATGCAGTATTTTTTAAAATGGCAATGCTAGCTGTTCATTTTAAAGTGACAGTGCTATTATATATTATATAATATACAGGAACATAAAATCACTATAATTTGTTATTAATGCAGTACTTGAACAGATTCAACTGCCATTCTTGAAAGGGTCAGCCTGGGAGGCTGTCTTAAGCCTCAAGATAAATACTAAAGCAATGGATGAGATACTATAACATGATGAACTATAACTGACAAGACACAAGCCAGTCATATCCATAAGGTCCCTTACAATCAGATAACTCCCCTCAAAATCTTAAATGATTATTTGGTCATTTCTATATTTACCTGAGTTAACTAGGTAAGTAAGGTTGTCTGGGTATGGACCTTTTCAGTCACAGTAAGTGACATGAAGCATTGCAATTAAACAAGTTCAGCGAGTACAGCAAACAAAGACCATTTTATTTGGAGTAGTTAATGAGAATTCATAATATTGTGAATACTTGTAAAGTAGTGTGCATATTAGTACAGTGGTATAGAGTGCGGTTGCTTAGTAAACCTACCAGAGAAAAGACCTTTAAGTGATATCACAAAAAATAGGCCTATCTCACACATAATTTCAGTCCCAAAACAATCTATAATAAAACGGTGCAAAATACATTTAGTAGAGAAACAGTAGTGTGTTATTCAAGAACAAATTTATATTAATAGAAAGATAACAATAGCTTGATTCAAGCATTGGTCATAATTTAACCAATAAAGCATTTTCATATTCTTATAGTTCTAAAGCCAGTCTTATCACCTGCAGTTACTATCACTGAAAGATGCCTTCTCTGATATAAATGTCATAGCAAATGGAGACCTGATTATTGGAGGTGAAGTCAGTTTTGGTTCTGAAATTTAGGCATAGCCACTTGCCTTCTTTGTGGAGTCTGCAAGTCTTCCTCCCTGTTTTCCCAGTTTTCTCCAGGTGCTCCAATTTCCTCTCACATTCTAAAGACATTCAATTGGCCTGAGTGTGCACGCATACATGTGGTATGGAAGAAAAACTGTGGCAGGACTAGCCAGCTGACATGTGAACATCGGCTCTAGATGATGGTTACTGTTGATGTGACAGCCTAACACCATGTGCAAAAATGGGAAGAGAAGGGATTATGGATGGATGGATTTAGGCCTAGCCAGTGTGGTAGTACTAACAGCTTGTGATAAAAAGAGGAGGATGCAGTAGATGTATATAGTTTTAAGTAGCTGAAAGCAGCAACAAAGAAGCAGTGGCCTGCAGACTAAGGTGGACATAGTCAACATACTTCCTTTCAATATGGGAAGTGGCTGCAGTAGTTGTCTGTTTTAAAGCTTCAGACTGCATGACAATTAAGGTTAAAAGTAAACCATTTATTTACTTCTTTACTGTGTCTTCACGGTATTGACTTCATAATCCAAAATATATAGTAAACATAAGGTCTGCTATGGTAGAATCCTGTGCTCAGTTTATTGAACACCATTATTTCAAAATATATTCTGGCACGTCTGACAAACATGCATCTCTGGTAGCCCGTTTATTTAACATGTTCATTATGCAATGGTGCATTTCTTTTAAGATATAAACTTAGTAGTGTGTTAAAGCTTGTAAGCATTTTTGAAACAACAATGTTATTACAGCATAGTCTGTAAATAATGTTATACTCATGTGCTCTCAGTAGCACTGTCCAATGTTGCACTCTTTGTGAATCAATCTGTGTTTTTTATTCAGGAGAGACCTGTGTATGAGCCATAAAACTTAGAGTTTGTCACTGTGATCAGGCACTGTGTGTAAAGATACATCGACTGTGTCATGGATAAAATATTATAATAGAAATAACTCTCTCATATAAATACTGAATAAATACTTCTGCAGGCTATTGCAATGTTTTAGACCAGACATGCTACTTTCCTGTTATTTTCCCCGTCCACCTAAGATCTGTGCACGAAAGATGATGCAAAGGGTTTAACAAGGTTGCATGATCTGGTAAGAACTTTTTCCTATAATTCAGTAAGTCCAGATGTTCTTGCCACTCAGTGATGTTCGTAGCAGCTGGAGCCGCCACAATAGTTTTCCCCTTAGCATCTATAGGACACGAGACATGTAAATCTATTAGGGCTTAAATTTTCTACTTTTTTTCTCAAAAGCACACAATTTTTTAAGATGCAGATCTTCAGGCTTCAATGTTTTTAATACTTTGAATACATTTTGGAAATGTTCCTCTGGTATATTACCAGTAACAAGGATATCATCCAAAATAAAGAACAATGTGAGGCATGCTTTGTAACAAACTTTATTCAGTTCTTTGTAATATATTAGGTATAGATGATAGCCCAAAAGGTAAATAGACCTTTATGAGTCCTGAGTATTTCCTGGACTGATCACACAAAGCCATCTATGGATAAGCATTGCTTCCTATAGCACTTTACTAATGTGTGTTAACCATAACCCTGTACATACTCCACCTCAATCCTATATTTCACCTTAGAAAAAAAGTTTTCCATAGCACTACTACCACACAAGACAAACGGACATCACATGTACCAGTACACATAAACAGCACTAAATCTATGCTTTTCCCATGCACTTACTGTAACTCGAAACTCACAAACACTCTCCCTCACACACAGACCCAGACTCACAGACATACACTCCCACCCCCAATAATGAACTGTTTGCTGTGTCATAAAGTTTTGGCATTAAAAATCCAAAACTATACTTCCCTTGACCACGTGAATTCAATCCTCCTTCTTTCAACATCTGCCATAGTAAAAAAAAAAAAAAAAAAATAGTTATTTTGATGAATTTCCCAGGCACTTTGCTCTGATGACCAAATGACAATTCAACAAAGTGAATATTTGTACTACAAACAGTTTTTATGCTTAGTTTTAACTTGCTTGTATAATGTAGATGCATATTAACCCTTTTCACTGAATAAATAATCTTAATGCTCTGTTCTACCAAGCACACAAGAAATTATTTATGATATTACCCTGATCTGTTGAAAAGCACATGGAAATGATTTCATACCTTCAGCCTATATTTTATTTTCACAAAAATATAGCGCTCCCTAGACCAGAGAGCTTCAGGCTCAGAATAAATTGTATCATCTAACTTTAAAACATGGGTATTATGGAAACAGACTTTAAAAAAGAGAGGAAAGCAGGATAACCCTTTAGTATGAGTTGCTTAAAAATAATTTGCCTTAATAAGACTGTTATATGAATCTCTGAGATCTCTCAAGATGTATGATATGGTTAGAAAAATACATGCCAAAACATACATTATATTCAGTAATGGGTCAGGTGAGATATGAGTAAAAGGGAATTAAGACATCTTTGGATCTAGTGGAGATGCCTTTGGAAATTAGATGGGACAGATAAAAGGCGTTCTGATCTACTGTGGAGACATGATGGTAAAATGAATAGGAATTAACAGGAGTGCCAAGATCCTTTGTGTCAGTGTCTGATTGAAAGGGTGCGTCAGCTATATGATATGTGAAAATAAACTATGCTGCAGTTTTTCACATTTAATTTTAGAACATTATCCTTGTACCAATTATGAATATGGTCTAACCTGTATAGGAGCAATTAGGAGTCAATGGAAGTTCAAAGAACACCCAATTACAGTGATTTGCAAACTTAAATAAGCATAGGTCAGCAGTGTTGGCCTGAAGGTCTGAGAAATACAGATGTCAAATAGCAGATGGTCCAACAAAGAGCCCTGTGATACACTACTGGTAGTTGTTTCACTTTCAGAAGTGTCAGCATGACTCTAACCACAGGGTTTCTGTCAGACAATCATATATTCAGATTTACAGGTCTGTCAATAATGCCTGCATGGGGAATAGTATCAAAGGCATTGATTAGGTCCAGATATGCTGTATAGGGTTCCATTTAAATGTTTGAACTCTCAAGAGGATACCAAGATCCTCAAAAGGGACTTTCCAAACAACAGCGGGTGTCAAAGCCATGGACTAAACTAAATGCCAGCAAGAATACAGTTATATCCTTTGGCAAACACAACCTCCCTTGTAACTATCACATTGGTAACACACCCATGAAACTGTTCCTGTAGTTAGGCATCCAGGTACCTATGTCAACAATGAGCTGTTTTTGATCATAGCATATCCACTGTTGTAAGGAAGTCCTTTTTTATTGCACAGCTTATATCTAAAGGTATTACGTTCAGATCCGGGGATGCAATTGTTCCAGTGCACTTGGCATTTATTTGGCTGATCATTGAGTATGGTGCACTTTTTGGAGTGTACCTTTCCAAACACTGGCTACAACTAGAATGAACACAACACTTTCTCACCCAAAAACATGGAGCGAAATCATAAAACTATGCAAAGCATCTCAAAGTCTTGTCCCTCTTCTTAGTGTCATACAAGCTACTGAGAGGCAACTTCTGCCTTGCACATAGAGCTTCAACAGGCCCTATTTAGCCAGACCTATTACACCTTTGGAAGTCCAATGCTATCAAAAATATTCACTCAAGGGTTCTCAATATAGTTTGCAAAATAAACAGAACATGTTGGAGAGATAGGTTTATATCACAGGTTATACTGTTCCTGTGGAACAGTCTTCCATGCCACATAAAGCAAACTATTTCTCTTACTCTATTCATATGTAATTTGGACAAATGGATGAGTATCTGCAAATTCACCCCCAGTTTAGCACCTCTCTCCCTCATAGATAAGGGAAACATATAAATCTCCCAACATATCCTTGCAAGATCTATTTCTGGGTTACTGAATGCAAAATATAATGGCTAAAATCTACAATGGGAATTTAGGGCTAGGCTTCTTAAGATCCTCACAGAGTAAGAGTAGGGTAATGACCTATGAACATGTAAGTACAGATTCAGATATGCCATATTTGGGACTGATAATCAGACAATCTATATATTATCAAGGTCCATGAATACATTTTTTTTAGACTTTAAGAGGGCTGATAGAACTTGCACCATATTAATTAAAGGGATGGCTGGGGGTTGTAGAATCTGTGGAAGAGATATAACTGCGGGGCGTAAAAGTTTCATTAAATTTGTCATTTAGGTTCATAGGTTGATACTAAGCTATCTGCCCTAGGGCATTTATAAGCCTAGCCAGAGTGTGTTTGGCTTTCGCCACCCTTTTAGATTAGTTGACTGTGCCTCTGTATAGTAGGTCACAAAAGATAGCCCTTTTAAGGTTAGTTTACTGTGCCTCTGTCTAGTAGGGACACAGAAGAGATCCCAGGGGTAAACCTACGATCTCCCATCCACTCGTTAAGATTTCTCTTGAAGAGGGTCATTGAGGGGCTCTGCCTAACATGGATTGGGATTTTGTTCCAGAGTGAGGGGAGTCTCTGGGATATGAATCTGTCCCTCCAGCATGTCCTATTTATTTCTATGCTGAGGTTTAAGTCCCTGGAGTGTGTAGCTCTAAGGGATTTGGATTTCCTGAGGTGGAGCATGTCCATTAATTCTGGTTTGGACATGGCTTTATACGTCAGGCACAGATCGCCTCTGAGTAGGCGGTAAGCAACTGAGTAGAGCTGGAGTTTCTTTAGCCTAACTGCATAGGGCATCTGTTTGAGTCCCTTGATCCTCTTGGTGAGGTACTTTTGGGGTCTTTCCAGTTGCTGCTGGTGTCGGGTAAGGTACATCCCAAATGGGGCATTGTATTCAATTATGGGCCTGATGAGTGATGAGTAGAGGGGCACAATGACCTCTCTTGATATAGATGTGAACCCTTTCGTGATAAGGTGGGCTATATAGAAGGTCTTTCTAACCACTTTGGCAACATGATTGTCAAAGGAGAGATTGCTATCTACTTGGG
The DNA here is from genome assembly GCF_019279795.1 of Protopterus annectens. Lineage (NCBI taxonomy): Eukaryota > Metazoa > Chordata > Ceratodontiformes > Protopteridae > Protopterus > Protopterus annectens. The sequence continues at coordinate 148,047,155 of NC_056743.1, read as the reverse complement.
TCCCCAAATCCCTAATTACTTCTTCCGTACTTAATGGATTACCACCTATGTGGTAATTTGTGAGCACTTTGTTTTTCCCAAAGGGGATGACTATGCACTTTTTGGCATTTAGCTTTAGGCCATGGCTCTGGCACCAGTTATCCGTCTCTGTGAGACCCTTTTGGAGGATGCTTGTGTCAGTCGGCGAGTCAATTATGGCACCCAGTTTGCAGTCATCTGTGAACTTGGTCAGCCATAGTCCTCCCGTGTTATCCTGTACCTCAGAGAAATATATATACCGAACAAGAGAAGTCTCAGGACTGATCCTTGTGGGACGCCACTTGTAACTGGTTTAGAGTCTGACATGGCACCTGCAATTCTGACCATGTGTGTTCTGTCCCTGAACCAGTTTGCAACCCATCTTGTGACATAGGGGCTGATATTTAAGCTGGTGAGCCCGAGTGGGGTATTGTGTTGAAGGCTTTTGCGAGGTCCAAGAAGGCTGTGTGGACTACCTTCCCTTCATCTATGGCCTTGGTGACTGTTTCAAAGAAGTCGACCAGGTTCAAGAGGCAAGATCTGCCCTTAACAAAGCCGAATTGGGTAGGATCCAGGGTTCCATGATGATATGCTCCATAGCTTTGCAGACCAGGCTAGTCAGGCTTATAGGGCGATAGTTTCCGGGGTCCATTGTGGCACCACCTTTGTGGAATGGGACCGCTGTTGCTGTACGCCATTCCTTGGGTACATATCCTGTAGTAAGGCTGAGATTGAACAGTGACTTTATGTGAGGGTTCAGTTCTTCTTGGAGCTCGTGTAAGACACAGCCTGGGACACCATCCGGTCCCATTGATGCTGTGTTTTTTGCTTTGGAGAGGGCAGCTCTCGCCTGTGCATCTGTGATGTCAGGGAGGCTACACTCTGTTGGGATAGACATTTGCTCTTTTGGAGGTGAAGGGGGGGGGGGAGTTTGCACTGAACCTGTCTGCCAGGATGTTTGCAATGTCTGTGGGTTCAGTGTATTTTTTGTCATTTTGCACTAACTCAGAGCATATCTGGGAGTTGCCACCCAGGTTCCTGACATAACTAAAGAAGGCCTTGTGATTATCTTTAGCATCTTGTGCAATTTTTCTTTTGAAGCTGGCCTTAGATGATTTTATGAGGGATCGTAGTTTCTTGCTAGTACTGATCAGAGATGCCTTCCCTTTTTGGGATTTTGCTCTATCATGTAGTAGCTTCCTCCTTCTGTTGTATAGCTTATTTATGGCTGTGGTCCACCAGACAGGTCTCCTGCCTTTGGAGGAGTGAATCTTGGTTTTATTTGGGATAGCATGATCCATACATTCCTGTAGATGTCCATAGAATGCATTTGTAAAGGATTCTGTGGTTTGGGCCGTATTTTCCACTGGCCCTGGGGCTTTGAAGGATTCCACCTCGGTTTTGAGAAGTGTGAAGTTTGCTTTTGAGAAGTTCTTCACCGTGGTTTCCTTGGCTGGGGGTGGGGATGGGATATGGATGTCCAGTGAGATTAATTTATGATCAGATCTTACCAATGAGGGGTATACCTCTGGTATGGAACATAGAGTCCCCATGGTGGTGATGATCAGATCCAATATGTGTTCCCCTCTTGTGGGAGTGGTGAGCAGTTGTTCCATAGCATTTGAGTTTATAAATTCTAGGAACTGTTGGGCAAGGCTGTTGGGGCTTGAGTAGTGCTCCCAGTCTATGTTTGGGTAGTTGAAGTCACCCAATATGATGGTGTTTGGAGAGACCTTCATATTCTCCAGTGTTCTCAGGAAAGCTGAGTGGGGTTCCTGAGTTTGGGAGGGTGGTCTGTAGCAGGCTGCAAACTGAAAGGCAGTTTTGCCCACTGTTAGTTGCACATGGATGGTCTCCGATGCTTCGTGCAGTGCCACTAACCTGGAGGTGTGGGTATCTTTGATGGATATGGATACTCCCCCTCCTTTTGTGGTTTGGTCTGAGTTTTGGGGCCGAAAAGCATGGTATGAGGTATAACCTGGTAGTGCTAGGGTGCTCTCAGGAGCCTTGAACCAGGTTTCTGTTACTGCACAGATATCGATATTCTCCATACTGAGAAGAGCCTCGAGTGCATGCATCTTGAGGTTTAGACTTCTGGCGTTGAGCAGCATTACCCTTAGTTTCTTTTTCCTTGTGTTGTCTATGGAGGTGGGTTTGTCTTTTGAGCCTTGCCTAAAAAAGGCACTATGGGGGTGGCAAGAGCCTTAGCCAATATTCGAAAGCCCAGGGGTGACAGGTGCAAGCCGTCCCTAGCGAAGCAACGTGTTTTGTCGAGCATGTCAACCCAGGCTGACAGACACTGGATCCCCTTTGAATGACACCAATACTTTAGCCAATTGTTAAAATTGATCATTTTGTCTTTATACTGTGGCATCATTCTTGGTGAGGGTAAGATGCTGCTCAAGGTCAGGGTCATATCGGCCTGGGCTACATGATCAGAGAGCTCCTCTATGTCTCTTTTCATGTAGTCCAGGGAGGTACATCTCAGGTCATTCACACCAGCATGGACAATGACAGAGTCATATTTGTACTTGCTTTGGAGTGACCTGAGTGCTTGTGTTATGTGGCAGATCCTGGCATCTGACAGGCAGCTTACAGTGACCTTCTCCTTGTTCAGCCTGGTGAGTGGGATGTCAGTGTGTCTGACAATAGAGTCACCTATTACAAGTGTATTAGGTTTTGTTTAGCCTTAAGGGCTGTGACTGTGTGGCACACTGGCTTTGTGAACTATGTGATACGTGGGTATTGTTGTGGGGTAGCGGTTGCTTGGATGTCTGCTTTGGAGGTCTCTACTGCTTGGGCAGATTTTTATTTAGAGCCTCCGAGTATGTTTTTGTGTGTTTATATGTTTGGTTTGCTGTTGCGATAGGTCTATGTGAGACTGGATTTGTGGTGTGTGTGGTTACCTTCTCCTCCTGACTGACTGCACCAGTACTGAGTTGAGAGAGCTCAGCCTCCAGTTTAGCTATATAGTTGCATCTCTCACATATATTTGAGCTTGTTGGGAGGAGGAGAGGGTGGTCTGTGTACATAAGGCAGTTGTAACATTGCCTCAAGATTCCCAGATTCACCAGCTGGACTGGAGAGTAAATCCGAAACTGACTTTTGGACATGCCAGAATAGTATAAGGAACTACTTTTTGACTGATCAAAAAGGACCAATAGGGAGCCAAGTACTTAAAGGGAGTATAAGAGGGTGTAGTGCTTTAGTTTATTAGTGCTTACTTATAAGATTACTTATATGAGCAACTGCAGGAATTTAGAATGAAAATAGAGTGCTTACTTTGAGATTTAGAACAGTTCTAAGGGAAAAAGTGAAGAGCAGACTTTGTCGAGCCGGGAATAGCTTAAACCCGCTTAAGCGGCGCTGCCTGATGCTGCGCTATGCGCAAAATCGTGCATAACCACGCAAATGCGGGTTTTAAAGCAGGGAAACTGAAAGAGATATAAATTGACCCAAAACGGCCAATAAGCTACTAGTTTCAGGGCTGAGACCACTCCTCCAGGGACAGATAGGCTGCTCAAAGCTCCCCACTCTCACTGGTGAACAGAGAAGCTTCCTCCTATCCAAGTAAGGATATGGGCAACACAGGAAACTATACCACAGTCCGGAATTCAGCAAAACCTGAAATCTGGAGTAATCTATTTCAGCAAAGGCAGGAAAAGAGAATTTTTTTTGTTTTGTTTTTTTTTTTGTTTTTTTTCAGGAAACAGCAGAAAAGCACACAGAAAACACTGAAAATGCTATAAACAGGCTAGCGCACTTTAATGTGTAGCCTTGTATAGTTATACAATACAAAAATGACTTAAATTGATATAAAACAAGTGCAAAAACTGTAAAAAGCAGAAGGCAAATGCAATTTAAACCTTTTAGAGCACATTTAGGATATTACCTATTCCCTTTGGGGAAAAGTGTGCGGTATTATGATGGACAAGCTCTGTGTGATACCTTAAACCTCCTGTAATAGACACCCACTGGACAGTAACATATGCATCTTTATTCTCTGTGGGGTATACTTTTGTAAGGAGCAAAAGTAATAAATGACAAGTTCTTTCTGGGCTGAAATAATTACTGAACATTTAAGTGCTGCTATTCACTTATCTTATATTCAAGAAGATCAAGGGAGTTAAATACCTTCATGGCTTCTTGCAAATTGTAGCAGATTTAACCACTGAATCTTTTTTCAGATTTTTCAGCAAATCCACTACAGTGAGAAAAATGGAATGGATCCAAATATCCAGCTTTCTGCCATTTCTTTTTGTTGTAAGATTTTTTGGAGGTGCAGTTGAGCTGTACTTCAATTGAGAAGTATACTTTTGTACTTTTAAGCCTCTGGGGTCTTGCAAGCTTACACACACACACACACACACACACACACACACACACACACACACACACACACACACACAGACACACACACACACTCTGTGTGTGTGTAAATATATATATATATATATATATATATATATATATATATATATATATATATATATATATGTGTGTGTGTGTTTTCAGTGATTCAGTATGTTATTAGAATTAGATCAAGCTCATTAGCCTAAAGAAGACCTATCAAAAACCTGTCACCCAGTCATCTAATACATTTTTTACTACCAGTATACCACCTGCTTTCCTAATTTTTATGAGAAAAGCATTCCACAGAAACCCAATGCAACAATGAAAAGAACTTTTACTTATTATCTTCTTATAGCATGGGACTATCATAGATTCCTGGTACCTACTTTATGAGATGTAACTTCAATACCTGCTTTCAGTGCCAGCCTTTCATTGTGGACTGTTTTGGACATTAAAATCAACACTTAATAATCCATAATTAAACATAAATAAAGATAGTATGAACAATCTGCTCTTATAATCCAGTTTCTTAATTTATGTAATTTATCCTGTATAAAACCTCAATATCCTTTCAAGCTGTCTGATTTGCAGAGTATCTTAAGAGCAGAATTCTGTAAAATACTCTGTGTGCCATCTAGCCAATGTTACGTGTAGTAGAAATACATAAGCAGCCCTAATGACTACTGAGCATAATATATCCTTTATTGCTTTATAGCAATTTCTAATTACTAAATTGAGATTGTTTTCAAAGAGAAGTCCTTTGTCAACCATCACTCCCAGCTCTCTTACTGTAGTCACACTATTCAGAATTGTATTGATTAAGGCATAAGGATAAGCAAGGTTAGATGGGCCAAAATGTACAATCTTAGTTTTAGTAACATTAAAATCAATGTGTTTTAGATGTGACCACCTTTGAAGGACATCCATATAATTCTGCAGTATGCCATGGTCTTTTTATGAGGTTACAATAGTACCCAATTTGGTATTGCTGGCAAACTTGCTAACCCATATCTTGTTGCAGAAAGGAAAATCATGGTCTATATTATATGTTCGAAGTCTGAAAACTTCGAATCTCATATGATCGACTCCATATAAGTGAAGTTTTCAAACTTCGAACATACAATATAAACAAACTAAAAATAAAAAAAAAATACCTGAATGCTCTATGCAGGGGGGCAAGTCCCCCTGCACCCCCCCACTACTTAAATTTACCAACTTCGAGATCGCATTACAATGAAGTGAAGGGAAATATTCCCTAGGATGATCTCCGTTGTAACGTTCGATGTTTGAAAACTTCAGTCATATGATGTCGATCATATGAGATTCAAAGTTTTCAAACTTCGAACTTACAATATAAACCCAGAAAATCAGACATGAATATGAAGCACCAATGAGGGCCCAAAAGCACCCACTAGTAGTCTTTTTGGGTCTGATAAAACATTTCGTACTCTGACACTACACATTCTTCCTTGTAGGTACTCCATTACCCAAATAATGATATGAAAGTTAAAATGATCTTTTTTCACATTATTTAACATATGAAAATGAAAAGTCAAGTCAAAGGCTTTAGCAAGATCCAGGTAAACAACATCCACTGATAAACCCTGATCTAAAGCTTCCCATAACAATTTTTAAAAACGTATCAGGTTAGTAACACATGACCTTCCTTCTATGAAACAATGTTGGTAAATGTCAAATACATTATAAATGGTCTCTGTTGTGTAACTCAACAAAAATACCCTCCCTTTGTTTTGTCACTTTGTTGTTGTTGTGTTGTTTTTTTTTTTTTTGAATTATAAATCATCTGGTTGATTTAGCCAATTCACAATTTATCACATAATTAACATTGTGGGATTGAACTCAGTGCAAAATTGGAGCACACTGGGGTTTAAGGAGTTTTCTGTTTTCCCCACTGCTGTACAGTCGCACAACTGGAATACTCATAGGTGGTATATATAAGTAGCAAGGGGTGTAAAGGGGCAGCCACACACATGGAAGGGTACAGGGGGATTGGCACCTTCAAAAAAGCAAAACAAAAGTAGAGTCGCTGTTGCTGAAAAAAAATTCACTCAAACCATAAAAAAACTTGGTAACAAACTGGAGACCCGATTAAAAAAAATGAAAATTTATATTAATAAAAATTACTATACCTGTGAATTGCCTTTAGCAAATCCTTATGGGAAGCTGGAATTACTCCAGTTTTATGGATGAATTATTAATCCAAAAAATATTAATAAAAATATATAAAAGATCATAATTTAGCTGCTGTTAGCTTTTAAACAGGGACCAAGGACACCTGATCATTAAGTCCAAGGGGGGGGGGGCATTGGCACTCAATCGCAACTGCCACAGTAATTCACGGCACTCCAGAAATGATTCACATTGACCTTCCCTTGGACTTTGGTGAATCTGTTCAAGTACCCAAAATAAAAAAAAAAACTACTCCCCTTATATTCCATGCAATATCTCAGTAAAACATTAGTGCATACCCTCTTATTTTTATATCATTGTTACGTTCATATATTTTCACCCACAGGGTGCTCTTGGTTTTCTCTACATAGTATGAAAACAGATCTTGCAGTATGCTAAATATACTACACCTTTGAAAAAACAATTAAAGTGTCTGTGTACTTTAAAACTCCACATAATTCCTGGAATTACAACTGATTCCAGTTGTGCAACATGTAAATACTGCTTGCAAGCTGCCTCGCATTTGCATGTCCCATTTTTATTACCAACTCTTTCTTTTCCTTGTTACCCTGCTCCAGAATGTCCTTAACATTATATGTAACTGTAGGGGGCTTAGAAAAAACACCAAGCGTGTTGGGCATCTTAGAAAAAAAAATGTCTCAATATTTTTTCACTATTCTCTGGATTTCCTTAGAATCATGATTATTTTTTTTTTAAATAAAGGACCTCCTAATTAATTTCATTAGATCCACTGGGTCCAGCTGTTTTGTGGTCAAAATCTGTTTCTCCAATCAGGGGCTTATATTTTGTCACTCATCCCTCACAGCTATATTAATTTTTATTAATACAAATTTTCATCAACAATATGTAATTTATTAGTGTGTCTTTTTAAAAACAGACTTGTGTATTTCCAACTAAAGAATATAAGTAATTGTGAATTAATGGACTAACTTTGATGTAATTAATTAATTATGGGTTGATGATTTGACCAATGGAATTACATTAAATGTTTTAAATTTGGGTTATGTGTGTTTTTATTAACAGTTCTGATAAAGTCTCGATACATGAGTGGCCTAACAGATATGGAATTGGCCTTCTAAGCCAATGATTGTGGGTTTGAGTTCCATCTAGGGTGATATAATTGGGTGGGAGATTGGCATAATGGTTAAGGTGTTTACCTTGCAAACACAAGGTGCAGGGTTTGATTCTCACATGGGGTAGTTGGCTAGGCTTAAAATGACCCACAAGGGCAGTTAGCCTAGTAATAATCTATGAACTTATAAGATGAAAGCATTTAACTGTTATAGTTTTTGTAATTAAACATCTTCATATACTTTTTATTTGGGTCTCCAGTTTGCTCATTGTTACCAAGTTTTTTTGGTTTGAGTGACCTTCAAAAAAGCTTTTTTTGTAATTTGTTTTTAGTTAGAAGTTTTCTGTGGTTGACTATATTTTGTCGACTACATTAATGAACATTTACACGAGTGGTAAGTAATAGCCTCAGAACTGTTCTAGCAAATATAAAATAAATGTATTTATTAAAGACATGTTAAAGATCTTCGGATGCTACAGTAAAATTAAACAGATGAAAAGATTAATTTTAACATCTTGTATAATCTACATCTTCTTCTTGCTATCTCCCACACAATGTACTGGTATCAAGACTCATGTTCTTAAAATTTCAAAGTGCTATGGCCATTGCAATGACTCAGCAGTTAGTGCTGTTCCCTTATGGTACCTGGTTTGTCAGTTCAAGTCTCATCTATGGCTCCTTCTTTGTGAAGTCTCACTGTGTTTGCATGGTCGTTTGCTAGGTGCTCTGGTTTCATCTCACATCTCAGACATAAGCCACAGATGAACTAGCAATCCTTCAAATTGCAAAATACGTATAATTAAGTGAGTGACTGTGTGTGTGTGTGTGTGTGTGTGTGTGTGTGTGTGTGTGTGTGTGTGTGTGTGTGTGTGTGTGTGTGTGTGTGTGCAAGCGTGTGCGTATGCATGCATATGCCCAAGGAATGTTAGACCCTTGTATTCCCACATCAAACATCTACTCCAGTTCCTCCCTCAGGGTTTACTTTACCTTATCTGGGAATTTATAAGGGGCCTGTGTGATGCACCACTGGGATTCTGTGTGCAAATGATGCTTTACCAGGTGGGAATACCCAGGCTTACAATAAACATGTCCCAAACTCTGGGAGTGTTACCTGGATTTCCTAAACATAGGGTGTGAGGTAGCTTCCATGAAATGGCTACCTAATAAACTGGGGTGTCAGATCGGGCCTTACTGAGAAGATCTATGTCCGGACCCCCCTCGGATTCCTCCTTTAATCCACTGTAGATGCTGAGTAGCAGCATTTGTTTATGATTGTAAAGTTTCATCATGTCAGTAGGGTATGGCTTGTGCTTGTGTTTCTGCTTCCTGTCCGGCATTCTCACCACATAGATAACATCATTTTTTGTTCTCACAACAGTGGAGGGACCCCCCACATCCTGTCTGCTGTTTATTCTGTCTGACAGGCATAAGAATACGTCACTTTATTCTCAACAGAATATTCTTTGACTCTGGCTGCCTATTCAGACCAGACCTTTTGATACTGTTGTGCTTGTCCTAAGTGCTCTTCTGCTATCACCAATCAGCCCTCCAAGTCTAGTTCACTCTTCTCTCCTGATAGTAAACCAAATAATATTAAACAGAAATGATAATGTGCACAATAATTTGGCCAGTGGTGGCAAATACCAGCAGTTTATCACAAGTTAGTAATTATTATTGTTATTACAAGGCATGGTTTTGAAGTAGGTTTAATTCTAGTTCTTCATTTATAGTACTGGGGAGACCTTTGCATGACATTGTGCTACGCAGCCTTAAAATTCAGTCTCACATATTAGGACTATGCTTACAAATTTCCAAATTAGAACAGACTGTAACATATGGCTAGCATTTATCATTTATACTGACAGTTTGTCCTATAAATGATTTGATAATTGTGAAATACTCGGAAAGTATTGATATGTGAAAAATGACTCATTAAGTGGCAAAACTTCAGACTATACAACCTTGTCAAATGCAAAAAGGATAATGCAGGCATTCTGTCATACTAACACTATATATGTAAGGAAATGTAGTCACACATTTAGAAATGTGAAGCAAGTCATGTTAACATTTTATTCTTGGTAGCATTACATTTCTAAGGGAAATACACAACTCGCAGATTCTATCATTAATTGGATCCTTTTATGGAGGTAACATGGGGAGAAAAGATTAAGAATTTAATAATGCAGAACAGGATCGAAATCAGTCCATGTCTTTGCATTCGTTGGTCATGTGAAGCACACTGAATTATTCTGTGCCAGGAGCTTTTGATACACCAAACCCAAAAGGTTTGCCATCACTGCTATACAGTCAGATTGCATGTTCGGTTTAGACAGCACTGTGTATGGTATTTTAACTCACAGAACAGTGTTCTACTTACAGCTTCAAAAATATAAATATTCAAAATGTATGCTAGCCTGAAACTAGTTCATAAATGAATGTTAATAGTTGGGTGGTGTCATTTTTAACACTTTTGCATGCATTATGGAGTAGATTGAACTCAGATGATAGTACAGCAATGACAGACAGAAGAGTTGCTGAATTATGTCACAAAGACAAATGGATTGTCTCAAGATCTAGTGATTTAATTTCCCCCCTTTTACTCATTTGGCCATTTATTTATTAAAATGTCCCCTTTGATATGTATCTGTCCAGACACATGCAACTACTGAAATGTCTACAAGATACCTTACTAAAAGGATGCAAAGTGTAAACAACATGTTTTACCTGGAACGACTCAAAGCCCTGTCACTGTACTCGGTATTGTCGTTGTCTGGCATACGAGGCATACTCCAACCTAGTACTGAAAGGTTTACTAAATATTAACAAGTCAAGTGTCATCAGAAATACTCCATCTGGGGTTCTAACCCACTTCTGCAACATCATCCAGAACAGTTTGGTGGGATAAGTATATTTCACAGAAGATACCAGTGCTCTGGAGCAGACTCCCTATACACATAAAACAAAGTTCATCCTTGTTCATATTCAAGACAACTTAAATCTGTGGATAGGAAACAGAAAATGTATCCGAGGACTGCCCCTTGTACTACTAATGGACAGAGGCAGTTGCTAAATGCTTTATCCCATGCATGGGCCCCTTAAATTATTCATGGTATGATCCCAGTTATTCTCACTAGGAGTAATATATAATTATTAACCACAGGATGGGTAAGGCCAATCTGTTACCAAATGGGCTACGTTATTTCAAGCACAGAAAGAGAAACTGGCAAGGCTTAAAATGGCCCACAAGGGCAGCTAGCCTGGTACTTACCCATGAACCTATAAAATATTTTTAGACAATTTAATTTTCTACTATTTTAGCAGTTTCTGAACCATATTTGAGTACTGTGGTTAAGATAAATACAGAGCACCCCACATGCTGAAGATATTACTACACAAGAATGGATTGTGAGAGATTAAGGAATATGCAGTAATTTAATTAAAAAACAAGTGTGTCATAAAGGAATTTAATGCTTCAGAACTGGGATCTCTTAGGCTTTGTTCTGCATCCCACTTCAGTTATGAGGACTTCCCAAGTATGCTGTCCTTGTTAAATTTTCATTAACTTAATTTGTTTTCACTTGAATTCAGTTTTAAAAATGAAACTGGCTTATATTGAATTACTATCACCCCACCTCCAGTGCTAAACATTTCCTATTGTAATCACTTGATAATATATAATTAATGGCATAATTTTGTATGCTGACAGGGAAAACAAAACAGGGTGCCCCAATAGACCATGAATGCTAGATGTTCACACACACACACACACACACACACACACACACACACACACACACACACACACACACACACACACACACACACACACACACACACACACACCAACTATATACCACCTACAGTGTTTATGAGATGCATGGGGAAAGAGAGAGAAGAAAAAAAGAGACAAAGCTCATTATCTTTGGGGGTTAGGGGTTGGCATAATGGTTAAGCTGTTTGCCCTACAGACTCAAAGTATAAGGTTTGATTGTTATCCTTGAAAGGCATGGCTATGCTTAAAAAGTCTGTTGGGGCCATTAGCCATCTAATTACCTATAACGCTTTCAGCATTTTTCATCATTTGTGCAAAAAATACCCATAATGATATTTTTCATCAGAAGGACTGTTGTCTAGAAACTGTGGAAATAACAAAAATTTCATACATAGAAAATTAAAAGTAAGATATCAGCAAAACAAGACTTTAGTTTGGAGGAAAGCGACAGCTGGAATAATGCTGGACATGCAGCAACTTCAAAATCAAAAGTGAATTGAATATTGTAACATCTGGCAGGTAGTGCAGAGAAATAAAGCTCTGAACTGTTAATGTGCTACTTTCTGTGCCCAGCATACATAGTTTGATTCTTTCATTTGCCTACTGTGTGACTCCAAGCAAATCATATAACCAGACAGGGCTACTGGCTCACTATGAAAAGAAACAGTTGTTTACGGCAAGCTTGCCAGGTCAACAAATGGGAAAAACATAGTAGCAGTTAAACAGGAAAAAATGAGACAGAAAATTGCATGACTATTAAAAAAACAATGGTTGCTTTTCAATTGTAGAAAAAGGACCAATAGGAAAAAGGATGCTTAGAATGTCACAGAAAGGTGAGTTAGTCAGACAGTATAATCTGGTATTACTTCTGCATTGGTTGTCCACAGTTGAACTCACTTCCTGATTTAATCCTGCTCTAGACTGAGGGAAATTACTGTGCCATCTCCTGAAGATGGTTAGCTAAAAAATAAATGCATAGCTAGTCTTTCTCAACCCCATAGAAACAATTCTTGAGATCCAGAACTTTGATGTTAAAAATTAACTTTTTATCAAATTTGCTTGCTATTTCACACTACCATTGTTGGATTTGCTTCTCATATTTCACACTATAGATCACAACCGGAAACAGACAGCAAAGCAAAAAAAAAAAAAAAAAAACACACACATTTTTAAGACTGATAATTATATGTATGTTGTTGTGTACATAGCGTACGCCTGACAAAATCCCTGATCCAGAGGCACTGGGAACTAAGGTTGAGTGCCAGGGTAATCCTATGGGCTAGGCTTGTAAAGGCCCCAGGGCCATTAGCCTAGTACACACCTATGAGCCTATCCATTAGGTTGTTTCTGCCCATTGCCAAGCAGTGGTTCCATTCATGCTGTGCACCACTGTTTTACCCCTGGATGACTGTTTTTTTGGAATATAACTTTGCTCCTTGTGACACACATGGCTCTATAGTACAGTTTTATCAAGCCAGTATTTTGAAGTCTCTAGGGCATATACTGGCAATTACTGATAATTGACTCTTCTTTTATTTTTCCATTTATTGATGTCAAAATCTGCTTTTAATTATTTTTCCTTTGGTATTTTGTTTATGTACACATTAATATGTTATGCAGTGGTGGCTGTGGCACTGGAAAAGAAGCATCAAGAGCCACCACAATCACACTTCTCTCTACATCACCATGAACTTCTCTTTCTCCAGCAGTCTCCAAGCCTGCTTCTCTGGAGGATGAAGACATTCATCCTGCAGGGAATGACCGAAGGGGGCTTGCTGGTGCCTTATGATACTAATTCTCTGATGGAGAAGGGAGGCTGCCCATTATTGCACTTTGTCGGGGATCTCCCACTGGGTCGTCCAGCAGAAAGTGGAAGGCCTGTGAGGGCCTTTGGTGGACTAACTTCTGAACACAGATAAACACCTGCATTTGCAATCTGTCACATCACACAGCTTCCTGGCCCTACCCACCATGCCTACAGTGTGGAGCCAGCCATAAAGGCAACCATGAGTGTGGTTGACCTCTGGTTGGGTATGGCACTGTTCACCTTGCTAGTCAGCTGTCACCATACATTATCCATTGTCATGACATTCCCTTTCATTGTAGGAAAATTCCCTCTCAAAACTGTGGTCTAATTCTCCCTATCATCACTTGTCATTCCTCTTTTTGTCTCTAGATGTCCTTTTTTAACCCCATTTATGTCAGTACTTCCTGGGTCAGTCTTTGTCTTTTGTGTTGGTTCATCTGCCCCTACTGCCATCCCTATTCCCACTTTCCTACCCACACCTTTTCCATACTATCTTTCCTCTCTACCCTTTTTTGTAAAAATAAAAATGGGCACCTGCCCCACAAAAAAATAGGTTCATATGTAATTACTAGGCTAGCTGCCCCTGCAGGCTATTTTAAGCCTAGCTAATTTCACTTTCAAAGGTGATAATCAAACTGTACCTTGTGACTGTAAGGTGAACACCTTACCCATTGTATCAACCCCCAAATATATTTATGTACCATTCTGCTCCTCCCAACACCACTCTTCTTTCCCCTTTCCCCTTCTATGTATACTCTACATACTCATACACCCATCTCCTACCTAATTATCCCTTAAACAATAGTAGGGACTTTGTTGTGTAGCCCTTAACTGGGCTGTCAGATGTTACTCGTGTGAACGAACAGCATGATGAGGACGCTACACGCATACAACCACGCGCATGTTGCCGCATGATCTACCATTGCATTGTTCACATCTTTACATGACTGTGCCACTTTTTTGACAGTGAATCAACTACTTATTCCATTCCCGTCATACATCACTCCTATTGCATATTTAATCAACCTCAGGTCATATTGCACTACTTTGGCTGTGATATTTTTTTCCTTACGTGGCTTATTAGTGGTTTTTCTGAATACCAGCCATTGTTCCATTCTACTGTCCAGAAAATATGTACAGAAAATGTCCATATATGATTCAAGGATAAAAGTGCAAAAATATTGTAGAAGTGATGTATAATGGTGTATAAGCAGGCATTTGGTACAGTGTACATATGCAAATAATCAGCACAGCATGAATAATAGCATGAGTACCAGAGGCAGCTTAACTAAAACATTGCTGTTACACAGGTGTGCTAATTATACTGAAAACAATGTACTTCAGTATGGTATGAGTATGGTATCTATCAGGGATATGGTAGCAGCATGTTGTGTAATTGTATGTAGTGGAAAGTTAAGGGCTTAGGAAGTGCAAGTCCCTAAGGTCCCTAACTCCTCCTACTGCTCCACTATGAAAAGCTTCAGACTGAGCCCCATCTCACATACAGACACTTTAAAAAATGTCTTGTTAATACTTGTTAATACCTAATCTACTGCAGGTTTAAGTAAGTTAAGGCTTTCTGTATAACTGCAAGTTAAACACTGTGAAATGTGACAGACTTTGATTACATTCAAAAAGCATCTAAATTACATCCTGATTAAGTGCTACTATAGCATGGGATCTAACCTTAATGATGCTTAGAGTAATGCTTAACAATGGTTAAGCACTCCCTACGTGCTGCTAAGGTCAGATTTGCATTAAAAGCAGACAGCGTGGACCAGTAACCAGCAGCAGCAGGGCAAAAAATGCCTTTATTTCAACTCCTGTTTCTGTCTGCTAAAGTGCTTTGGTTACAACCGCTTCCCTTAGACAGGGAATATGTAAGGATGCCAACCACTTCCCCATGCTTTACTGCTTTTCAAAGCTGGAACAACACACCAAGTGTTTTTTTTTTTTTTTTTTTAAATCTTACTTTTGATTAATTTATAGTACATAGAGAAGATGAATCTCCATGTACTACAGAGAATTACGAACAGGTCAGTGCTTGTAACCCTGTATTATGTATTCTACACATGAATGCCAAGCTTTACCTCGTGTCCTTTGCTCTTGAGGTAAATTTCTTAGCATCTATGTTTTGAACAGATACTAAAGTGGTTATAATCACTGACCCACTCATAATCCTCTAGATTTCTGCTATTACTACCTATGCTGCCCCACTTCAGGTGTCCTGATGTCAATTTCTTCCTTAACCCAATTACTTTATTTATTTTGCTGTATACTCTTCAACCACTTTCTTCCAGAGCACATTTGTTGCTATTAAACCATTTTCTCTGATTGTTTTGTGTTGTACTAACTTTGGAAGGGAGGGGTGCATTCAGCAAATCCTGATTAAAGTGTTACAGGCTGTTAAAAGTATACTGGCTTTCCCATGAATCCCCTGTTCTTCCTTACCCTCCCCCACTCCTCCTATTTTCTCTTACTTTTCCCTGTCTGTCCTGTAATTGTTTGTAGTGGAAAGCTAGGGGTGCTTGGTAAGTTGTGGCATAAATTGAATCATAGTGGATTGCTCACTTTGTTAACTCTATTTTAAGTGTATGTTGTATTTGCAAAATTGCTTTACTGTGTTTGTTTAGAATGCATCTGGTTGGTTCACTGAGATGACTGGAGTGAAACAGCCTATTTTTAAATATTTCTTCTGTTTTATTGCTAAGTTACTACTCACAATTGACTAAAGTCTGTAGGCAATCACTAGTAATTGTGTAAGCAGTCTTTAGGCATTGTTCACTAAAGTCAATTGCATTTTATAGGGTATCAGCCTGCATTGTTGACTTAATACAGTCACGTTTTAGAGGGTAGCAGTCTGCTAGTAGCTCTGTTAAATGTGTAATTTCTAATTCATTTTATATAGTTCAGTTTAGTGTTATAGTTTGCTTTGATATCTGCTAAAAGTGAAGCTAGATGTTTCTCTCCCAACACATAGCTGGTTAAGTCTCTGAACGTGCCCATTCTGCTGTTGTTTTACACAAGTAGTACAAGAGCTAACACTTCCTACTGCTCCACTACAAACAAACCTTGGCCTGTGCCCCATCTCAGCTACACATTGTCTGAAAATAACTTTGTTAAAAGTTAAGCTACTCTAGCTTTCAGTAAGTTAAGTCTTGTCATATAGTCGCATTCTGCCAGTTACAATTGTACAGAGTACTATGAAGAACCCCATCTACAAAAATATTTATTTCTGATATTAGTTCTAGGCCGGCCTTAGCTTACTTGGCTACCTATGTTGCCCATTTAATGTGTCCTTGTGGTAATTTCTTTCTTTACTCCCTTCCTTCCCTTGTCTAGCTGATCTGTGTACTCTTCCACAATTTTCTCTCCGAGCACATTTGTTGACATTCAGGACTCTTAAGCCATTGTCTGTTTTTTATGTTGTGATAAATCTGGTGGCAGGTAGGCTCGGGTCCTCTCATTTATTCAGTTTAAGTTGTAGGCTGCACTTTCAGTTATTTTTCTATCCTAGCCCATGTGGCAGATATAGACTGCAGTTTTAATATATTTCCTGACACAGCCTTTGTAGCTTATAAAGTATATCTTCTGTCTGCAGTCAGGCAAGCCTCAATTCAAAGTCATACACACACTGTAAACAGAGAGCAGTGACTGGTATAATGAAGAAACTAAATAATCTATAACAAATTTTTTATTCACAAGAAGAAACTGTAGACCAAGCATTTATTACATTTTCACAATTGGTCAGATTAAACATTAACATGTGAACCTCAAAACTCTAAAAATGAAAGTTGCAGAAGCATTCACTATTTTCTTGTACCCATCCATAATCTTTCCACACTTGGCTAATTCCTATCTTAATCCTTCTGATAACTGTTAAGCAGCAGTATGATTTACTAGAGCTATAGCCACAGGGTCAGGTTAATGAAAGTTTGTAAAAACATTAAAAAGACCGAGGAACTATCTGCCTTTTTAGGGGCAACAGACTAGCTATCGTGAAAATTACAGAAGAAGACACAAACATCTTCCAAAGCTGACAGAAATGATGGAATTGGTGAAGATTCAGGAAATTTCTTCTGTAACAGCTCAAAGTGTTCTGAGAGACCTCGGTGTACTCCCACTGAAAATGCATCCTGGAAAAGTCTGAGAGAGAGAGGAATTGCAAAGAGAGAATTAGAAATTGAACTCTTCTCTGGGTTTGAATCAGAAAACTGAGGAGAAAACCTGTAGCTGTCCCTTCATCTTTCAGTCCAGATTTAGAATCCTGAATCTCTTCAGCAGTAGGGATATTCTTTCTTTTACCAGAAAGCAATAAATCAGAATGATTAAAATCCTGATCAAAACCTTAAGGTAGACCCAGTAAACTACTCCTAAGAAATTTGGAGGAGTAGGTACATGTTTAGTTTTCTGTCCTCCCCTCCCACAGAATAAAATGGTGGCAGCAGCTTCCTCAGGGTTGGGCACAACATTCTGACAAAACAGGGAAACCTTCCCTGTTCCCTCTCCCAAGACCAACAAGAGAGGCTCCCCTTTGCCTTCTGAGGGAACCCCAACAGCTACAGTAGATGTGGCTAACCCCTGGTCCATAATGGTTGTAGGTGCTACACCAGTGGGATCCTGGATAAAAGATAAGTGGTCTGAGGTAAAACAAATGGCCACAGCAGTCACCCCCCTGTGAATGGGGCAAATTGCTAGCCTGCTGCCATGGCAAAGGCTGTGTGCTTAACTTTTTCTTTTTGTGGCTAGAAGTAGAAGCAACCAAGTGACAGAGTTTGTTCCATGGTTTGGCTGAAAATGGTGCCTGTTTCCCAGGGAAAACAAGCAGCAAAAGCCAGTAAAACTTTAATCAGTGAAGTCACTTTTTATCATACAACCAGTGTAAAAGGTACTTTTGGGTGCTGATAGTGTTCTAAACACACCGTCTACACAGAAAAATACTTGTAATACTTTAAACAGCTTTTAAATAGACAAAAAAGAATGATGCATACCTCTCAACTGTACAGATTTTTGCCTTATATTTTTGGTCTATTCCTCATAAAATTTGTGGTTTTCTGGCAAATCATTGGGATAATCTGAGGATTGAAGTCACTAAATAATGACATTCGTTTGAGTTTCAGACTTCAAATCCTTCAGAAAATGTATGTTAATACAAAGTCTGTTAGTCTAGCAACTTTTTAAGTTTATAAGAGCAATATTTAAAATATGTCCCTATTTTTGGGCCCTTGTTCATAGGTGTTTATTAGGCTAACGACCACAAGGGCCTTTTTAAGCCTAGCCATCCATACCAAATCTCTGACTAGTTCTGATACCATTGATAAGTGTAAGCATGGTCCTGGGAGATGAACCATTTACAGGTTACCTTTTTGCATCAGAGACATTCATGCCAAACCAGGGATGAATTTCAGGCTTCCCATCCAATTGTCCAAGTTGTACTTGAATTGGATTAGGGAGGAACTCTGCTTCACATGGATGTGGAGCTTGTTACATAGATGGGGTATTCTCTGGGATACATGCCTATCTATCCTGCAGGTCCTTGTTATATCACAGGCAAGATTTTAAGTCTTTAGAATAGGTAATTCTGATACTGTTTATTTTGTGGATATGCTGGAAGTCCAGCAGAGTGGGGTCTGACAATGCCCTATATGCCAGGCATAGATCTCCCCTCAAAAGCCTGTAGGAGACAGAATACAGTGATAGGGCCTTGAGGTGGTCTACAAAGGACATATTGGCAGTGCAGTGGTTAATGTTGTTGTGTCACAGCAAGAGGTTGTCTGGTTCGATTCTCGGCTGGGGTACCTTCTGTGTGGAGTCTGCATGTCCTCCATGCATTTGCGTGGGGTTCCTCTGGGTATTCTGGTTTTCTCCCACATTTCAAAGACATGCATCTGGAGCATTTCTCCCTGGGCCTTTGCTGAAAATTGGCTCGTTCCCAGTCAGCAAATGTTAAATAAAATAAATATTACTTATGCTCTGTATTCTTTTAGTGAGGAACCTCTGTGGACATTCCAGTTCTTGGATATGCCTGGTTAGGTACATACCAAAGGGGGCATTGCACTCAATGATAGGTCTGATGAATGCTGAATACAGTGGAATAATGACTAACTTGGAATTGGATGCCATACCTTTATTTACAAGTTGTGCAACATTGAATGATTTCCTCACCACTGTAGACACACGATGATCAAAGTCTAGATTATTATCTATGTGTGTCCCTAAGTCTCTGACTACTGGGTCAACTCTAAGGGATGTGTTGTCAATATGATAGTTACCAGGGATGGATGACTTCCCAAAGGATACTATTATGCATTTCTTGGCATTTAGTTTTAGTCCATGACTCTGACACCAGTTGTTTGTCTGCGTCAGCCTCTCCTGGAGAACATTTGTCAGTGTGAGATTCAATACCTCCTAATTTACAGTCATCTGCAAATTTAGTCAGCCAGAGACCACTGACATTGGCCTTTACTTCTGAGAAGTAAATGCCAAAAAGGAGCGGTCCAAGGACTGATCCCTGAGGGACTCCACTTGTGACTGGCCTCTTTGTAGAGGTGGACCCCCAAATTCTAACTTCCTGGGTCCTGCCTGTCAGCCAGTTGGCTATCTACTGGGTGACATATGGGTTTGTAACCAACCTCTTCAGTTTGTCAACAATGCCTGAGTGGGGTATTGTGTCAAATTCCTTGGCCAGGTCAAGGTAGGCAGTGTGAACGATTTTGCCCTCACCCATTGCTTTGGTGACATTCTCAAAAGAAGTCCACCTGGTTGAGTAGGCGTGGTCTGCCCTTTACAAAACCAAACTGGGTTGGGTCCAGTGTCTGGTGGTTTATTATATTGCTATTGATCATCTCCATAATAATTCTTTCCATGGCTTTACATAAAAGACTAGTGAGACTTATGGATCTGTAGTTTGCAGGGTCTGTAGATGGCTCACCTTTGTGCAGAGGGATGACTGTTGCCTTTCTCCATTCATGAGGTATGATGCCTGTTTGAATGCTACAGTTAAATAGTAATTCCAGAGGCCCTGATAGGTCATGTTTCATGCTATTTAGAAGGCAGAAGGCATCCTGGGATATTGTCTGGGTCCATTGATGCAGTGTTCTTGGTCTTAGAGAGCGCATTAAGGACCCGTTTCCTAGTGATAGTAGGGGGAGTTATATTTAATGATATTTCATGAGGGAAGGTGGAGGGGAAGAGAGGAGTGAAGCTGGAGCTGAATTTATCAGCCAGGAGGTTTGCTATATCTTCTGGCTCAGTATAGCTGGCTCCATTTACAATGAGCTCTGCACATAATTGTGTATTGCCTTTGAGGTTTTGGACATAGCTAAAGAATGCTTTGTGGTTGTCCTTAGTTAAAGAATGCTTTGTGGTTGTCCTTCACCTGGGAGGTCAAACTTAGCTCACATTTGGCTTTGGTAGACTTTATTTGTCTTCTGCGTTATTTGTTTAGTTTACTGAGAGTGCTTTTATCCTGCTGGGTGTTACACCTCCTAATTTTTCCCATGATTTTCTTCCTCCTGTTATACATCCGATTGATTTTGTGATTCCACCAGGGTGACTTATTTTTTGAGTTAGTTCTGTACTTCTTCCTGGTGGGTACAGCTGCCTCTATACAGCTATTAACATGCTTGTACAGGGTTTCTGTGAACAGTTCTGCATAGGCAGAACTGTTCCTAGGGTTTATAGGGGCTTGAAATTTTGCCAGGTTCTCATCTAATAACAGGAAGTTAGCCTTAGAATAGTTCCTGAATATTCTCGATTTAGCTGGGGGTCCAGGTTTTATTTTTACTTCAAAGGTGATCATTTTGTGGTCTGACCTTACCATGAAGGGCATTACAGCAGGGGGTGTGCAGCACTCTCCCATATTGATGAGGACCAGGTCCAGTATGGTTGCACCCCTAGTTGGTGTATTGACTATCTGGTCCAGGAAGTTTGTGTTTACAAAATGCAGGAATCTCTGTGTATGTACGTTTGATGTCGTATAGGATTCCCAGTTAAGTCAGGTAATTAAAGTTACCCATAAATATAGTATTGGATTGGATGGTTAGTGTTTCTAATAAGTTTAAATACATGGTATGGGTTTCCTGGGTCATACAGGGGGACCTATAGCTTGCAAGGAAGTGGTATTGGATTTTACCTATGGTGATTTGAACATGAAATAGCTCAAGTGCATTGTCCTGTTTGAACAGCCTTTAAGTATATTTTAGATGTAAATAGACACACCTCCACCTTTAGTCCCCTATTTTGCCAGGCTTTGTTCAGATTTCTTGCACTAGGAGGTTGAGAGGTATGGAATCATGTTGCTTTAAAAGTACTGTACTGTCTCATGACAGTCAACACAAACCTCTAGCTTTAAAATAACTTTCTCGAAGAGAAGTGTACTCTTTTTTTTTTTAGTGGCAGTAAAGCTCTGTAGGGCTTGAGCTGCCTGAGAGTGTTGGCATGTGGAAGGTACCCTGAATCTTTGGAAGCTGCCCAGCTGTTGTAGCCTTGACAGGATATAACTCATTTAGCTAAGGCTACTGCAGTAGTGATCAGTATATGATGAATGTCAAGAATTGCAACAAAACTTGTAAAAGCTCTGTACCTTAGATAGAAACAGGAAGCAAATAGGTCTAGACCCAGTCAGTTTTGAAAAGAAATAAACTGCTTAGCACGGACATTAAATAACTCTTCAGTTTCCAGACATGAGCCAATAACACTGAATCATTCCACCTTTGTTAATTATGCTCACTTTTTGCTGTCCACCATAACTGACATAACTAAAGCCTTTCCAGCAATTTATTCTCCATCAATAAAAACAGTAACCTCCATCCCCTGATCAATACTCTGTAGACTCTTATGCAGCAACTTTTCACTTCTCTGAAATTTCATTAAAATAGACCAAGTGCTTACTTCTCAAACTTAACACATGATCTAACTCCAACAGTCTTCATCCCACTTTCCACAGGCTTGGAGCTGAAAAATCGTTGAACCTTTACTTGTATTTTAAACTACCCTCTGTCTCAACTCGACCGCTGTCCCACCAACATTCAAGCATGCATTTATAAGCCCTCTATCAAAAGTCATTTCTGTGAATGGGCTGAAGAATTTAGAACTATTTCTGTTCTGTGCCCTATCACCAAAATATTTGAAAAAAAAAACTTTGTAAAAGCAACTATTTAAGCACATTAACAGCTATGCCCTATTGTGTGATGCACAGCACATCTTTTGCAGTGCCTTCAGTACCTTTACTGCCCTGCTAATGGCCACTGATAAAATTTATCTTATTATTGCAGGTCTCTTGATTGACATGACAAGGGCTTTTGAAAATGTTAGCCATACCCTTCTTCTCAACAAACGCAAAAGACTCTGCTTTATACATAATAGTGTTTGCTGATTTCACAGTTAAATAATACAGAACCTTCCATGTCCATAGCAATATTTCATCCTCTTCTTCTTCTTCTTTCGGCTTTTCCCGGTTTGGGGTCACCACAGCGGATCACCGTCTGCTCATGATTGGCAGTGGAGTTTTACGGTGTCGAGTTGCCAGCCCGGCACCCAACCTTCCACAGAAGGCACACACACTCACACCTAGGGCCAATTTAGTGTGTGTAATCCACCTACAGCATGTCTTTGGGATGTGGGAGGAAACCGGAGCATCTGGAGGAAACCCACGTGACCACAGGGAGGACATGCAGACTTTGCACAGAAGGCACCCCAGCCGAGGATCGGACCGGAGAACCTCTTGCTGTGAGGTGGCAATGCTAACCGCTGCACCACCGTGGCCACACAGCAATGGTAAACTTAATACAGGTATACCGTTGGGGTCTGTGCTAAGTTCTCCTCTTTCTTTTTTAATGACCTCCCCTTAGAATTATCAAACCTCAAATTAGTGAGGTATGCAGATGCTGTGTGACCTGCAACCTGAATTAGAGGGCAGTTTTACTCAGTTATGCACCTGGTCCATTAGTAACAGGCTACTAATTAACCCTATGACAACCAGTGCTGTGGTCTTTGCTTCAGCCAAGAAAGGACCCACTAATTATCCTATTATCTCATCAGATCTTAACAGGAAAATAATACCTAATGTCACTGAACAAAGGTACCCAAGGCTAATTCTGGACACTATCTTTTCATTACCACACACACAGATTTTGTAACTAATGAAATCCTTCCTCATATAAAACTATATTGCAAGATAAGTCACCTCCTTACACATACTGCTGACAGGACCAATGCTAAAAATATTTTAATACCCAAACTTGAATAAGGCCTTCCTTTTCTCATTATGTATTCAGCCCGGCCTACGATACTCACAGAATATAGACTGCTGTGAATAAAATCTGCAGATTCATTCTATTAGCAAACTCTTTTTAAAAATAATCCAAAAGTCTTTCAATGTCTGATAGGGCCACTTTTCTTCTAAATATTTTAATTTACAAGGTGCTAAAACAAGATCACTGCCTCCCTTTAAGAGCGAAACTACCTTTACAAGGCAACCCTTATGTACTCAGAAGTATAAAGGACACCAATTTCTCTGTAGTACAACCAGCGTACGGCCGTCAAAAATCTAGAACCCATTAAAAGCTTCAAAGATGCACTTAGAGTATCCCCTTGCTAAATCTACTTGCATTTTGCTGCCATGACAATGGCTAGTTAACTTATCACATATCATGAATAACAGAATACATATCATGAATAACAGAATACATTTAATACATTTTTCTTAGCCTCTTAATGATGTATCTTATATAAACAAATATTTTACATACATACAAGTTTATATATTAAATGTATTATCGCACTGTATTTTATGCATATCTTAGCTTGCATTTTGTACATATATTTTCTGTATCAGCATTGTCTTGCCATTATGTTCTGGATCTTGCTATGTACTAATTTTGTATATAATATTGTTGACTGAGAAATGGTGATGTATTTTCTGCCCTTTCAACTCGGATCATGGCTGAAAAAGGTCAATAGACTAAGTCCACTTACCTGGTGAACAAATAGTATATAACTAAATAAATGCACCACCTCTAAAAATACAGGCTGTATCTCTCTCTCTCTCTCTCTCTCTCACACACACACACACACACACACACACACACACACACACACACACTTCCATCCCAAATAATGGAAGGACAACAGACTAAAACTACACACAATGAAAACTCAAGATAACATAACATTTAAAACTTGCAGTCATAAACACCAAGACACAAATCACTCATGAATATGAACACTTGTAAAAGGACATTCTTGGTAGTAAACACATTTGTGGTGTTTGCACCCCTGCTAGTTAATTATTTTACCTTTAACATTGTGCAGCCTTAGAGAAAGTGGAGCTATCGATTTTGTGTGAAAACTTCTTTCTAGAGTTTTGCGGCTTCTATAAAGATGTTAGGAAAGGTTAAGAATTTTGTACTAGAAGGCGCTGTCAGACCTCATAATTTTTCTCATCTGATATCATCACCAGCAGAGCATTGGAGACTCCTCCAAATCTCAGAAGTAATACCTATTAAACCATAAACCATACCTTATAATTTGAAGCTCTTCACAGAAACAGCACATGAACTCTCTTATAATGATGCCAGAAACTTGATAGTAAAGAACACACATTCCATTTCAATAATGTGGGTTTAACCACACTTGTTTGTGTGTGTGTATATATTTTATATAAATATATATATATATATATATATATATATATATATATATATATATATTGAATGGACAAAATGGCATGATGACGAAAACAAAAGCTTGAAACTCTGAATGTTGAAAAACTTGGCACACATTCTGTGCAGGAGTGCAAGCTCCCTGCTAATTATGTACACCAAGTCCTGGCATCATACTGCAGTAGGGAAATGGCATATTCACAGATCCCCTTAATGTTGTGATCTCAGCGAATTCCTTATAATGCTGTGCACTATTTCAGATGTTTGGCATTATAAATGTATTGTATATATAATATCTATCTGTCCATCCATCTATACTATAATATACGTATACACACAAGTCACATGAACACTCTTAATCATTTTTCAAGATTCTGGGTGGGTTTATTTATAATGGAGTTGAACAGAAATATGTTCTTGGCAAAACTGGTAGAAAACTGAAGTGAAATGCATTCTTTAAAACAGTACACGTGCCTTGTGTAAAATAAAAGTTCAGGTTGGTGTCCTTTCCAAGTAACATCTTATGCACAAATTGCCTGTCAAAGCTTTTCCAAAAAATACCCAGATATTTTCTGTAGCTCCTTCACAGCAGAAGTAGAAATGATTCTATAGGTAGGTAAGATACCTAACAGATTCCCAAAGAGGCAAGGCAAATTATATAGATAAAACAGCCTTCCTCCAACTTTTCTTTGCAAGATAGCAGTGTCACTTTTCTAAAGATGTCTGCTTCAACTCAAAGTTGTTGGGGACTCTTGTGCAGAACTCCCCCTAGGATAAGAAATAAGAATTTTTCACAATCCATCTCATCTCAAGCCTCAGATATACTAGTTTTACTCTCATGAGACTTTGTGTTTTGCATCTATAAAGACTGTGTATGTCACCACAACCATAGAGTATGCAACACTTGTTTAGTTATGGCATGACTTTCTTCCCCACTTTTCCTCCTGGTGTGTGAAATTGACAAAACAGTCACTATAATACATGCCCTCTCCCAGTGTAGAACCATCAGTTCCAGCTACTGCAGATAGGAGTCTAGGCCTGGAGCAGCAATCTGCATTCAAAAGATGTTAGCCCATGCGGTACATTACTGTAAAATGTAATGGCTGTAGTGATAAATCCAACTGGGCAAGCTTGGAACTACTGTCTGTCTCTTTGTAGAGCCATTAAAATGGGTGCATGTTCAATAAATAGCAAACTGGGTGTTCATCCCTCTCAGTACTTCTAAGCCTATAACAGAAGCAGCTGTGATCACCACAAACCATTTAGAGAAGTCTAGGGATAACAGGATGGATTCTTCTTGAATGAAAAGTCTATTTATTCCAGCCAATTGAGAGGCAGGGTCCCCTCTGGTTAAATCCATCATGGGTCATGCTCTTTGCTTTGAGGTTTATGTAAATTTGTGGTAGTAGTTTGTCAGTCCTAAAAAGCCTTTATTTGTCTTTTGGTGGTTGGTATGGGCCAATTACATATGGCCTCTACCCTTTTGGCCTGGGATTTTACTAATGCCTTTCCGGTCATATAGCCCAAATACTGAACTGTAGCCATACCCAATTTACACTTGGCTCGGTATGCTGTTGCTAGAAATTTAACAGCTTAGACCTTGAGATGACTTTTCCAGTCTTTAGGAAAAAAAAATATAATTGTCAAGATAAGCTGCTGAGTACATGGTGGTGGGGTCTAGGAACTAGGAACCTTATCCATAAGCCTATGAAATGTTAATGGCATGCCATGTAAGCCAGTCAGTATCAACAAAAAGATAAAGGTTATCAAAGGTTAAAATGCTGTTTTCACTTTAGCTGCTGGAGTTAATGGGACATTACAGTGACCTTTAGTGAGGTCAAGTGTGGATAGAAATGTAGACTTGCACAGTCGTCTTCAGTCGTCTTCATTTCTTTCTTTACTGCTTGCTGTTAAAATTCTGGTATTCAGTAGGACTTTATATTTCCTTTTACACCAGGGATAGACTCAATATTGTGTGAAGGAAATTAGTTTTGCTAGGCAGTTCTGAAAATGTTCATATATTTCTGAATACAAGCCCTTTAACCTCCTGTCTCTGGTGTACTGGCAAAGTTTCTGCTACCTTTATTTCTGGACATGTTGTAGAGTTTTTAACTTCTTCATTAAACATACTACATACATTTTGTCCTTCCAGGTCTTCAACACATTAATGTAGCATATTTATTGAGGTTTGTTCTTCCCAATTTACCTGATGTTGTTGTCATTTCATTATTTTATTCACTCTATTACCAAGTGGTGAGATCCTTTTTAAGACATTTGTTTTCAGCAGTGGGCACTAACACATGTTTACTGCCTGAAACTTTCTAATGTAAGCACTTCTATTGCTTGCTATCTGTTGGACTTTGCTCTTTCCATGTGTTTTCTAACAGTAGGTATTGTACCTCTTAACCTACAGTTCTATGCAATAGCATACCATAGCCTTAAAGAGAGAGTTTTCTTCTTCCCAGGTTTCCCCTGTTGTGTGTCTTAATTCTAACTCATCTGTCATTAAATAGCTCACAGGACTAAATCAGTTTGAGGCTTGGAGAACTCTTACAGTGAAGAGGAGATGTGTAAGCAATTGGCTTCAATTTTCCTTACTATTCTACATTTTAGAGCTTTGTTAAAGTATTCATCTAGAAAGCTCTTTGCAAGTGCTATACAAATATTCTTAGCTGCTTTACCTTAAGGAACCAGAATGACTAATCTTTTACTCTGGAAATAAATGTACTGCTTTAGTCTGAAATATATTTCATAGTGAATTATGACTCTAGAACAGAGCCATTACTAGGGCAGAGCCAAGAGGATAGCTGCCCCAAGTGCAGTCATTTGAGGGGAGGGAGAAACTGGCAGGTGCTGACAGTGCAGAACCATATTGGTTTATGAAGCCACAAAAAATATTGTGGCTTTGTGAGTGCGTGTGTGTGTGTGCCTTCTGTGGAAGGTTGGGCACCGGGCTGGCAACTCGACACTGTAAAACTCCACTGCCAATCATGAGCGAACAGGTGATCCGCTGTGGCGACCCCTAACCGGGAAAAGCTGAAAGAAGAAGAAGAAGATAAATCGGTGCCAATACTGCATTTGCAGCTGCAGTCGTGACTGAAGTGCTGAAACACTGTGTGCCGGTGTCGTCATTTAATCATAGCTAGCTGCTTGTTACTACTTACTACAATTTCAGAGCAGAGCTTCTATTTTTTTTTTTTTTTTTGGGAGGGGTTGGCAGGGATGTGCCAGCCAGATGACCTAACTACAATTCTGCCTTAAAAAAATATTAAAATCAGGTCTATTGTTATAGCCTTAGTGTTTACTCAGTTTTTGAATAACTACTTCAGAGACCTCTGTGGTGTTATCTGTAATTACTGATATGTAGTGGTATCTCTTATTTCAGCTTTTCTCTCAAATGGGACTTCTGTTATAGGTAAGGGTATTAAAGGGTTCCTACACTTAGGCTAAGGTGCTTTTTTTTCTGCTAATTTGGCAGGCTGAACATAAATTTTCTTACTTTCTTTGTAACACATGGCTAGTAAAACATTAACGATAATCATAGCCTTAATTTTATCTATGCCTAAATGTCCACCCAAAACCTGACTATGGACCATCTTCATTATAAGATGTCAAAAACGTTTTGATACCAGTTCACTTTCTTGAGTCACACTTTTTAAAGCAAGTCAGATTTAGTTTAAAATCTGGATGTAAAAGGAAGACTCTTCTGATTAGTGGTTTCCCCTTCAGTTCCTACCTCTCAACCTGTAGACATTTAAATATGTGCAAAGGCACCTGAAAACTAAGTACATCCAGCCAAAAAATCTGGACATTTAATTAGTATAAAATCTGAGTACCATCTAGCACATAACTCTTCCCACTTCCAGTAGGAATTTAGGATACTACTCAAACGCATTTAAAAAAACAGAATGTGACAAAATGATGGAAATATATAAGTATTTTTTTCAGTTTGCAGAAGTTGTGGTAGAAAAAAATTAACAAGGACACACACAAGAAAAAAAAATGAGTATTCAAAAGGAATTCTATTTATTGGGATAAAATATTTTCATTAACAGTAAGAAAGGAAGGAGCCGAGTCTGTGAAATGAGTTTGTAAAGAAACTAAGCAGTCTGATTGCTTACTACAATTTAAGAGCAGAGCTTCTATTTTTTTATTTTTTTGGGGGGAGGGGGTTGGCAGGGATGTGCCAGCCAAATGACCTAAGTACAATTCTGCCTTTCTGCCTGTCTCAGGGCTAATAAGTAATGTTTTGAATGTAAGGCGGGTATTTGTCCAGACTGTAGTGAGTTTTTTCACAAAAAAAAAATGTTGAGACTAAAAGGTTTTATCCCCAAACTGCTCACTCCACTGTTCCAGGTAATAATGACCACTTTGTTTACTGCTTACAATCCAGATATCTGTTAGAAAAATAAATTGAGTAAATAATTGCACCAGTAATGTCCTTATAGTTTGTTTCAGTCACAGTATGAGCCACATAAATACTCAGTGCAATCCCTCCTTAGAAACATAAACACACATGTATGCACACACACCTCTCAGAAAAACATTGCCAGAAACATACACTTCCCTATGTATGACAAGTATATAATAATCATATTAACAGTGATCAACTGTTTTTATACAGAAACACATCCTGCCATCTTTTACCTGCCTTCTGTTAACAAAGGCACTTACATTTTATGCTCACATGTCAAATCTGATAAGTGACAGAAATTGTGTCCATTAGAATCTGAGAACATGTCTCCGGGATCAGAAATACTCTGGAGATGCTTGTAGTGTTTTGTACACTTCTGATGTCACCGCAAACTTTATCAGTTATAAAGAGTTGATGCAGTAGTGTTTGGTTATCGAGCTGTAAGATTTTATAACTGCAACCTCCTCATTTTGCTGCAATATGCGGTGGGATATTTCTAACTGTTGCAAACACTTGGGACCTTAAAGAAACCCCACTGCAATAAATATTCCATTTAAAGATGAGCAAAGGCCCAATCTAGAGCCTTCACTTGGAGCCATGCATATTCCTAGTAACAGGAATACCTGTTTGACTGACTTGGATACTTTTTCACAACTGCAAACTATAAGGAGGCTTATGGAAGAAAGCAAAGAAGAGGATATGGACATAGGGGTATAAACCCATGGAGACCAACCTGTGGCCTGTAGGTTATATGCAGCCCCCTTCAGACTCCTGGTTGTGGTTCTTTTGATGTTTTGTCAGTTAAACTTTCATTTGCACATTCCATGAGCCAAAGCTAGCAGACAAAAAAGTGTACATTGTCTCATACTTTTCATTCATGCATGTAATTCTGTTCTGGTGGATTTACAAGCCTAGCAAATGAGAGGCCAATACCAAGAAGTGATTGGTCAGAAGGACCTGATTAATCCAAGTGCCAGACTACATTCACAAAGGAGTACCTTAGTCCACAGCCCAAAATTGCCAATCTCTATTGGACAGAGAGGTTAGTTTTATTTTCTTCTGCTTTCCTTTTTTTTTTATGTTCGAAATTAAGGAGGATTAGGAGCAGAATGTAGCTTCACACAATCATCGATCATCAAATGAGCAGCTTCCAATCATTGGACTCTAGAATGTTTAAGTGTGTAAAAACAGTAAACAATTTAACAGCATATTCCAGATAGGCAGAAAGCTATCCCTTTTCAGCAGATGCCCAGAGGGAGAAAAACTCCAGAAAATGTTCAACATTACGTAAAAAACAATAATCAACAGATATACAAAATTTAATAATCAATGTTATAGTGCTTGGAAAGAATAGCAGATGAAAGTGGCAGGGCATTTATCTAGGAATTGTGCATGTACAGAGCTGAAGTTTGAACACTCATTTGAATTTCTACCTTTATGGAGAGGAGGCATATAGCACCTTTTCCAGAGGGCTGGGACATAGCTTTCAGTAATGCAGTTGTTGATTAATATAGAGATAGGAAAAGCAAGGGTATTGGCAGCCATTTTTAAGTACCTCAGTAGTATGTTATGAGGTGCAAGCTTGGTAGGTTTTAACATTAGTAAAAGTTTTTTGATTGCAGAAAATGAAACTGATTTTGAATTTAAATGTTTTTGAGGCTAACTAGGGAGGAGAGGAATCTGTGTTTGCCTATGCTGAGGGTTTAATAAGACAGGTTACTGTCTGCATAAACTGGGTATTGAGTTCTCCGGCTATGCGTACACTATATGGTTAAATAAAGTAGGTATAGGTTGTGTTGGTGTACCAGATTTTAACAGTCAATTTGTAGTCCATAAAGCTTTATGATTAATATGCAGACAGCAAATTACAAAATAGTATTTTTTTTTATCAGTTTCAATTTGAGTTTTAGTGGAATTTATGAGATGTTTATAGTATTGGTGGGCAGCTGTGGTTTTAGCTTGCTTCCACTTTTCCCAGGTTATGACTGTCTCCCTCTCATGAGCAATTTACTTCTTTTTGAAAGCCAGGGTGCTAGATTTGATTTAATTGTTTTGGTTCTTATCTGGGGCTAGTACATTTAGTATATCCAGTAATATTGAGTTGAACAGAGATACAGCTTCATCTAGTAGAAAGGTTTGAAAAGCCTGACAGTTGACTAATTTGACTGCTGTGATGAATTTGTCCTTACTAAACGAGGAGAGGTTATGAGCAAGGTTGAACCGATGCTGTTTTTGTTTAGGTATATGATGCCTTATTGTGAAGATGGGTAGTTGATGGTGTCGGGTAAGGCACTTATTGAGAGGATTTTGTTTGGGGCATTAAGGAGAATCAAATCTAAGGTAGAAGCTCTAACAGAGTTTTTGTTGTACCTTGTGGGAGTTGAAAAAAGCTGAGTGAAACCATATAGATTAATGACATTAGGAGGACTGTTACTGTCAATAGTTGGCAATCACTATTTAGGTCTCCTAAAATTATTGTCTCAAATGAGAGTTTGCTTAATGCCCAAGAGGGAAGTTCATTAGCAGTGTCTAAGTTATTTCCTGGGGGAAATTAAGCTCCTATAATGCAAAAACATTTTTGTGAAGATTAATTTGCAAAGATATAATTATTTCTGCATTGAAGAGTGGCGATAGACTTGCATGAGACCTAAAGAAGTGTTCTTAAAGATAATGGCTTCCACATCAGTATTTTATGGGCTCTGTCACATCTTAGGATTTCTTCATCTTTTATTTCTTGTTTAACCCATTTTTCTGTGGCTGCTAGTATATCTGGGGAGTGGTAGGCTACCCAGGCATGCACACTACGAGTATATCCGGGGAGAGGTAGGTTACCCAGGCATGCACACTACGTGTATATCTGGGGAGTGGTAACCTACCCAGGCATGCACACTACGTGTATATCTGTGGAGTGATAGGCTACCCAGGCATGCATACTATGTGTATATCTGGGGAGTGGTAGGCTACCCAGGCATGCACATCACTGTGTGCTTCTTGTACTTTTAAGGTTAGTTGTGTGTAGGAGGAGACTGTTTGGCTTTAATCTATGACTATTCTGTGACGTGGCAGGACTTGTGTTGTTGAGTGGTTGCAGGACCTGGATTAGGATGGCTGTCGCAACATGTTTTCAAGTGAGAAGACTGCAGGAAGACTGTATAAGGGTGTTGGATTTTCAGCCTTGGTCTTGGGGAAGTCTTGTTGATTATGTTGTTGTGGGTATAATACTTTTTATTTTTAAGAGGTGGATGGTAGTAGAGGAAAAGAAGTCTAGGGGCTAATTGGAGATGTGTAGTATTTGGGAGATGACTTTGGGTGGGTTTAGATAGATGATTATAGAGGTAGGTGTTTGTAAGATATAAGGAAAGGCAGCAGTTGTGAGGGATAATACAACAGTGTCATTTAGTACCATTGTAGATATGAAGTAGTTAAAATGAAATTAAGGTCATGATAGAAGTGGAGGGAGTGAAAATGAAGAGTTAAATAAATATGTGGTAAAACTTAGGAGTAGTTGGGAGCGTGATGTGAAGGTAAGAGAAAAAATGTTAAAACTAGTGAATAGATTGAAGGTTGTAAATGGTAAAATTAGTGCATATATTGAAGGTTGTAAAAGAATGTAGGAGAGGCTAATGCATAGATTGAAGGTTGTAAAAGAATGTAGGAGAGGCTAATGCATAGATTGAAGGTTGTAAAAGAATGTAGGAGAGGCTAATCAACTGAAGGAGGAGGATAGACGTGGAAAAGTGGAAGGTTTCCTTAAAGTCTGGCTGACTGGAGTACTAGAGATGTGAAGAAATGTGACAAGTGAATGTCAGTTGTGTGTGCCTTTAAGAGGGATGAGAAGAAGATGGAGCTCTGGGTGGATACCAGGTGCTATAAATGGAATGGAATGGAAGTGGCTGGGAAAATGGAATTAATAAAGCAAACAGTAATACGAACTGGGGTTAATTTGATCTGCTTGATGTAATATTTACTGTAGTGTGTTAAACATGTGTAAATAGCTTATTAATTATATCCATAAGGTTTTAGTGGATGTACAAACTATCTGTAAAACATGCAACCTGGTTAGGTACTATACAGCTTGGAAATTGCTGTGTAAGCATGTTCATTTTGATCTTTAAGTTACAGATACTTGGTCTTCTCACTGTTCCCAAATGCAAAACTACCTCCCCATATATAATGTGCAAGCGTATCCTTAAAGGGGACACAAGTATAACCGTGTTCCCCAAGGTTAGTCTATGCTTGGGTACTTTAGCTGTCTCATAAATAACCAATCTTATAGCATAAAAAAGTACAGCTACTACCTACATGGATGGCCCCCATGATTTCTAGCAGAGCATCAGTCTCATGCTAATCCAAGATAAAACTTTAAATAGATGTCAATAACACTTGCCATTTTTATTAAAATGAAATCTCTTACTTTATACTCACTCAGAGCTAAAAAGTTATTTCAGTTATGTTTAATGCACCCTCAGAATCCTCAAATGGAAACACCAAATTAAAAATATTTATAGTACAGCATGTAAAGTCCATAACTGTTTGGAAAAACGTATACAGTGTAACAAAGTGTATACACACACACACACACACACACACACACACACACACACACACTACAGTTGCAATGCTTCCTCTGCTACCAAACGCCAATATATGTTACTCAAAAAGCTTGAAATGGAAAAAAGATGGACTTGCTCATGCAGTAAATGGAATGGGCCTTGTCTAACAAAGTTACTTCATCTGCAGAAAAATTAATCACATCCTTATGTGCCTTAAATCTATTGGGTCTCCACTCTGTCACACACTCTTTCTTTCTCTCTAGGCCCACACTTGGGGACATCTCAACACCACATGGCAAGAAACAAGATAACATTAAGTTTTAAACGTATTCACATCTAATGTGGATATTTTCTATAAAATGTCTTTGTGTCCATGTTGCCACATTTGTTTCTGCAGTAACCCTCATATAAAAGTTAACATTTTTGGATCACCATCACCACCCCCTATCCTTGTGACTCCAGCTATGGCCTTCTGTTTCAGTCTGGTGGAAGAACAGTTGCACTTGTTTGGCCTACCAAAGGTTTAGAGCCCATAATTATGAAGTGGAAGAAGTTTTCCTAACTACAATGCCTTCAAAGTGATAGCACCAGACTACCTGTTACCTCCGTTCAGACTTGGGTCTGTTTCACCTAAAACCTCTCCATGGAGACACTGCTTTATTTGTTCCATCCCTATGGATAGCCACTAAAATAAAAATGACAAAACTAATAAATTAAAACTGCATTTTTTTTCCACAATTCACCAACTGTCTCATTGTGACCTGGCGTAACCTCATAAACTTATGAGCTGCTTTACTGTACTTGAATACACTATTTTAGGACACCTTTTGTGTCTTTATTTTTCTCTACACCATAGCTCAAGGTAATGTATAGGCCTTTAAATGTGTTCTTTTCAAGAATTTTAATAAGCAGAACCTCTGAAAGTGTAACACCTCTTTCAACATTTTAGTTGTCACTGACTTGCTGTGCATTTTATCTAAAACAGAACGTATATTTACCTTTTGCATTGTATGAAAGTGGTAGGTATAGAGAGGTTTGCCTTATTTCTGTACATGAGTCTAGTCATGATATAACTGTTTTCCCATATAACTTGACAACAGATGATACATAAACAAACAACTGTGGAATTACTGTGTTCTTTGTCTGCAAACCTTATAGGGCAAAGATGCACCTGATACTGCTGTTCTAGCTAGAAAATAGGTAAAAATGCTTGCATATGATGTGGACATTTTGTATAAAATGTATGTGTCCATGCTGTCATGCATGCTTTTTGAAGTATGGTAACTTATCTGCTTTTATGTAAAATGTTATTGGCAGAAATATTGATTGTGCTTATTATTTTAATTTATTAGCCATATTATTACAATTTTGTGCGTGCTTCCAATGTGTTTGTTTTTTTTTTTATTCTACATGTGGTATGCAATACAGTTAATTTGTTAATTGTACTTTGTTAAATACCTGTGTGGAGCTGAATCTGAGCTGGAAGCTATCTGTTCAGATGTATGATGCATTTTTCTAAGTTGAGTACAGTCCTCATGCTGGTATCTCATTTCAGCTTTCTTGTTTTTAAGAGCTAGCAGAAGTATGACATTTAGCTCACAGTGCCACTACCATTTAATGTCGCATCTCAATCACAGACTCGCATTCTAACTAGCACTTTGAACTTCAGCGTTTTCATGGGCAGTTTACTGCTGTATGTTCTGTTATGAACTGTCAGCATCCCAGAGGGGCTTCTCCAGTTTGTGGGCTTTTCATGTGATATTGGTAGAAAAAGCAATTATGTCAAAGTGACCCCATTATAACATCATAACAGCTTGCCAAATGAGATGTTCAGCAGTGTTTATTTATGTGTGTGTGATTACTGTGTTGTTAAATATGTCATTTTGGATGTATTTTGAGACCTTTGGTATTCTTGGTGATAAAATGAATGCAAATTAAAACAAAGAACTGTAATTTCAGAGGTGAAAGGTACGAGATATTTGAAAATGGTTTTGTTCATCGACAGCAGTGAAGTTAAGGAATTCACTACTGGTAAATTTTGTGCACAGAGTAGATGTGAAACATAACTGGGGAAAGAACAAGAGAAGTCACATCCTGAAACATGAGAACTGGGGTCGGGTAGGGTTTCTGGTGAGAAAAATGAAAGTCATGGCTTCCACATCTAAGGTTTCCAAAAAAAAAAAAAAAAACACCATTGTTTAATTCTGGAGTCAAAATATCAAGGCAGTGAAGATAAGGTATATGCAGTCTTCTTTTTGTTTTCAGAATAATTTCTGGATGCTGACTACCAAGTCAGTGAAACTATACCAGTACAAAGCAGGCATGGAGAGGGCATCATATCAAAGCTGAGGTTGCATACATATACGTGCGTGTGTGTGTCTCTGTGTCTGGGTCTGTGTGCATATACACACGCACACATATACATTGGGGTGTGTATGTGTGTTTGTGTATATGTATGTTTCTGTGTGCATATACACACATACCGTTGGGTCTGTTTATGTGTGTGCGTGTGTGTGTATGTAAAATATATATATATATATATATATATATATATATATATATATATATATATATATATATAATATAAAACATTTATGCAAATTCTGAACACAGTTTTGGTCAATGTTTGTATGTTATATTGCACTGTGTGTGTGTCAGAAATACATATATATAAATATATGGGATCCGTCAATATATTAGAAGTTTCACTACTTCGAACCCCATTTCACCAAGTCCACTTGTTCGAAGTAGTGAAACTTTGAACATTGAGTTCGGAAGTCACACTACAGCGCAGAATGGGAATATTCCCTTTTCCCTGCTGTAGTGCGATCTCGGAGTTGATATATTTATATATTTAAGTAGGGGGGGTGTGTTGCCCTCCTGCAAAAGCATGTTTTAGTGTGGTTTTTTTTTTTTTTTTGGTAGCCTGGGGAACTAGACTTCAGCGAAAGTGCACTTTCGTTTAAGTGGACTTTCGCTGAAGTGTG
This sequence comes from Protopterus annectens, assembly GCF_019279795.1. NCBI lineage: Eukaryota > Metazoa > Chordata > Ceratodontiformes > Protopteridae > Protopterus > Protopterus annectens. The sequence continues at coordinate 148,010,305 of NC_056743.1, read as the reverse complement.
GGGTCTACTTCTCTATTTCGAAGAAGTGTATTTTTGATGTAAAGCAGTAGACCCAAATACACACACAGAAAAACACACGCATACATTAATATAATTTAGATATAGATAGATATGTGTGTCTGTGTGTGTATTTATATGTCATCAAATATGTAAATTCTGAACACAGTTTTGGTCAAAGTTTGCATGTTATTATATTGCACTGTGTGTGTGTCTGCATGTGTCTCAAAAAAAAAAAAAAAAATATATATATATATATATATACACAATTTTTGAGGGAGATGAAACAGGAATATCAGGATAATTTAATTTTCATCTCAATAGATGTGATAGATTTATTCTCTAGTTTTCCCTATGAAGAGGGTATGAGTATGGTGGTGGAAGCAATTTTTGAAGATTGAGAAATTGACATGTTTGGGGCTATTAGAACTAATGTTGAAAAATAATTTTATATTTTTTAAAGGAGAATTCTACCAACAAGTAAAGGGTGTAGCGATGGGTGCAGCTTGCGCCCCGACTTATGCTAATTTGGTATTAGCAAAATGGGAGGAGAAATACATATTGGGGTCTGAATATTCATCTAATTGGATTCTCTACAAGAGATTCTTAGATGATATAGTACTCCTGTGGACAGGAACCAGAGAACAATTTGATGAATTTATGGGCTATATGAGAAGTACAACTACCTTTTTAGATTTCACATATAATCTTTCAGATGAGCATTTACACTATTTAGATGTGGAAATCTATAAATTTAAAGGGAAATTTGAGTCTAAAATATTTAGAAAGCCCACCTTTTGTAACTCCTTCCTGCATTACAGTAGTGCTCACCCCCCCATTATAAAAGGAACATAGTAAAAGGTCAGTATGTCCAGGGGAGCCGGATGTCGTCCTTGGAAGATGATTTTATGAAGGAAACTGAGATGTTGAAGGGTTTCTTTATGAACAGGGGTTATCCGGCTGACTTTGTAAATGGGGTCATGGAAGAGATAAATATTGGTAGGCAGAATAAATTTAAGCCCATTTTGGGGGAGCCTGTGAATAAACACGAAACCATAGCTAATAAACAAGAGCATGGTTTTGATAGATCCTTAGTGCTGGAATATAATGCTTTAACAGGACCCACAAAGAAAATTATTAGTTCTGAATGGAATAGATTTGTTAATATTTCACATCTGGAAAAGTTACCAAAAGAGCCCTTGAATTTTCTATATAAAAATTCCCAGAGTTTGAAAAATATTCTGGAAAGTTGATGGTAAGAATCAAGGGACAAATAAAAGAAAGAAAGGAACAGACAAGTGTGGGCACTGTTCCCAATGTGGGA